>NW_020957324.1:0-23577 GCF_003031625.1 Empidonax traillii | reverse complement strand
ATCCCTCCCTCCATCACCTCCAGCAGCAGCACTTGGTGCAAATTAACTCGGTGCTGCGCATTTTGCTTAAAACAACATTCTTTCAGTGAACTGAGTGCATTTAGTCTCACACTGGTTATGCAGAGAGTTTCTAAAGAGCTGGTCAGTGTAAAAATTAGAGGCTGTCACATATGAATTTTAATCACTTGCCTTTCTCTTTTTTTTTTTTTTGAAAGCTGTTTTTACATGCGGTTGCTACAAAGCAACTCCCTGCAAAACATCCTCTGAGGGAAAAGCTCGACTTTAAAGGGGAGTTTTAATATGTGCTGAAATAACTGCAGGTGTTCAGATGCTTTGTGAACAACTCTGACTCAAAAAAGGGATCAGATGTTGCTGCACACACCCTCTGCAGCTCCCTTGTCCAGCTCACCCACAACTTTTTTTCTTTCCTTTTCTTTTTTTTTTTTTCTTTTTTTTTCCCCATTTTAAATTGGCATTTTCTGATGACAGGACAAAACCAAACGCGGGATCCAGCAGAGTCCCCAGTCCCCTCTCATGGACGCTGCTGGCTTGAGGCAGGGGAGAAAGCACAGGACCACTTCACTAACCCTTGTGCACCCCCAGCATCTTAAGATCTGCCCTGGCACCTCATCTCTAAATGGCCATGGTATAATAGAAGCTCAGAGAATTAAAAATCTAATTACCTCAATTTTTCTCATTTAACAGAGAGTCTTATATTTTGTGCCCTTTTCCCTTGCCATCTATTCAAGCCCATTCAATCACCTCCACTGTGCCTTTCCAGTGTGTTCTGGGCCACTAATGAAGCTAAAATATTCAGAAGACCCAGAAGACCGTTCTCCTGCTCTCAATCCCATTGCAAGTTTGACCTTCTGGGAGGGCCAGTTTGAGTTTTATTCCTGGTCTATAGGATGCACCAGACATAATCCAATGGTTTTAAAGCTCGGACACTGCAAAGGAAGTGATGTTTTTGCACCAGTTTAGCCTTAACGTGCTCACAAACCCCCACACCCTGATGGCTGAGGTGCCCAAGCTCGGATCAAACTGTGGAAAACGCAACTTCCACCCAGGGGCTTTCAGATTTAAAACACAGGGCGCTACATTTTAAGGCACATTTCATATAAACAGGGAGATTCCTATAATCCACATCCCAAATCTCCTCTCAGCCCCCCGTTTGAAACCCTCTTTTGTCCCCAAACCCGCAATTACCATAATAACAGCCCCGAAACGGAAAGCACTAGAGGAACGCTGAACAGTGAGCATCTTATTTGAGAGCTTTGAAGGTGGTTATTTTCCTGTCCCCTTGAAAACAGAGCAGTCTTAACCACCCAGAGACAGCAGTTATCACTTAGGAGTCGCTTGTCAAAAGTAGCTTTATTCTGTTAAGAAGGAAAGCAGAGTCAAGCATCTCTGGCTAGAGCTTGCCTGCAAAAATACACAGGGATGTGGAAAAACACTGTCTCCCCTAGCACAGACTTCAGTTTCAGAAAAGCAAGTTGTTGCCTTGTATTTTAGACACCTGCCCAGGAAAATCCATGGGTCCTGTTCACATGGGTCAGCAAAACCCTGATTATCTTCTAAAAAAAAACCCATGCAGCTTGCTGCTCGGCCTGGACTCACAAAAGGACATAGTCCTAAGCCTTCCTCTTTCTAGAGACAGCTTCCCAAATTCCTGAATTCTTCTCAAAGCAGATCTGCCCAAAGCACAAGCACTCGGGGGAGTGAACTTGCCTCAGTTTGGATAAAATCCACCTGATCTCCACTCATGGCAGTGCTCCTCCAGATGCATTTATGGATTGAACTCTGGCACACCTCTGATTAGAAATGCATCCTAACTCACCACGAGAGCTCAGATGTGGCAAAAACCAGGTTGCAACCCTTGAAAAATGGTTCAGTGCTTACTCTTGCTATTAAAAGCCAGGGCTGTACAAAAATCTCAGCTAATCCACAAGCAAACATAAACACACTGTGCGAGTCCTGACGACTATAATAAAATGATCCCTGGTGCAACAGCTTTCAGCTGTCTCCCACATTCTCTTTCAGATCATGACTTATCTGCTAAGAACAAAACCCTACATCTGTCCTCAGCAACACAACAAACACAGAAACAAATGAAGTGAAACTCCCACCACATCCATCTGCTCCGAAAGATCCATAAATACCTCCAAATATCTGCCAGTCACCTCCTAATTCAAAATCACGACGTCTCCATAAAAACAACTAACATTAGCTCCTGGGTTTAGTTGGATTGTCTCAACAAATTATCTGAAACGTGGTTTCCTCTAAGCTATTAAACGTGACATTTGCAGAGGGGTTTGAACTTCATCCAGGAAGCTCATCCAAGCAGCAGCAGGAGAAGGATCCCTGTCAGAATCACGGGGGCACCGAACCCACAGAGATCCCCATCAGCCCAGCAGCCTTGGAAAGCAATGATGGGGGGTCCAGCCAGCAAGCAGAACCCCACAACTCCGCTTTCGCTGCGTAATTGCCACATTTAATCGCGTCTTTTCCCACTTGGAGCGCTCACTCACCTGGCCATCTGACTATAGGCTTCCTGGGCCACGGCGAAGATGTGGGGATCCATGTCCCCCATGTTTTGGCCACTGTATGCATAGATGGCATCTTCTTCATAGATTGGCAGCTCCTCATATGGGTTGATGGCCACAAGCACGATACCTTAGAAAAGAGATGAATAGGCAGGTATATTACAAACCAAGCAGGGAGGTAATATTTCAGGCTTTTCAGGACGTGTATTAGCTGTTTTGATTGGGTTTTTTTCTGAAATACGGTGCTTGAAGGGAAAAAAAAGGATGAGAATCGAATGGGGAAGGACTCCTGATTCTTATCTCAGCATCTCCTTTTAAGGGCCATGCTTTCATAGCAAGGCAATAAGCTCCCATGCAGCTGCAGAGGAGGCCTACAAAACTAGAGATAAGAGCAAAAATTTGTTATAACTTACATTGTATGAAGCCAGACTTTGCAGAAGGAATGAGGAAAGCTAAATAGAGCCTGAGTGATCACTTCAGAAAAGCAACCAAAGCTCTGCTAGACCCAAACAAACATGCTGGGGTTTCCCCTGGCTTAAATCTCAAGTGGAAGCTCGTAACAAAGAACATATCCAAATCAAACTGAAATGCATAAATAACAGGAAAGGAATGCCAGAGCCTGCATTACAGCTTTAATGTCTGCCTCCTCTCCAGCTCTAGGAACACCGTGCCTGCCCAGCAGAGGCAGTGAGCCTCAGAATTAATGAGAGGCAAAGCCACGCGTGGTGCTCCCTGTGTGCTCGAGGGAGCTGCTCTGCACATCAGCGCTGACAAAGTTCCACCTCCAAAGCACCTTCGGGTTCCGCAGGTTCAAACTGTTACTGGCAGGAGCTCCGGGCAGCAGGTGGGTGGTGGGAGTGGGCCCCAGCCAAATCAGGGCTCGGGCACCCCGAAACTGCAGCAGAGCACAGGAACCCTCAGCTGGCAGCAGGAGACGCGACTTCACCCGCCGTGGGAGGCGAAGGCCAGCGACGTCACCTGCCTCTGCAGGACATTAACCCAGCTGCTTCACTGGGCTCCCTGTGCCCTCCTCCTGCCTGGTTCTGGTAGGGGCATGCCTCAATGTCCCTTAGTCACCAAAAGCACCATGCGAGCCGAGCTGAGGGGCTGTTGTTACCGCGGATTTCCCGCCCTTCTCAACCCCTTCATAACCAAAGCACGGGGTACTTTGCACCCACGCAGAGCTCTTGCGGCTGAACCTACACTTGCTGAGCCCAAACCCCTTTATCTTCATTAACGTGATGCTGCGCTCAAGGTTTATCACAAACCTTCACGGGAAGCTGCACAAATGAAACGGCGCTGATTTTGGATGGGAGCAGGTTTGCAGCTGACTGAAGGCACACGTGCAGCTGCGAAAGGCTGCAGGTTATGCCAGCAGTCCCACATTACCCATCATTAAACACTGGGAGGAAAAGTCCCCACCAACAGCCACAGAGGCTGCATATTTCAAGGGAACTATTTAAAAAAGTCATCTCCTCCTGCCAAAGCATTTCCTCAACAACCCTGAACCGAAACACTTCATCACAGCTGTACACACCAAGCTTAGCCCTGCCACGCCAGTGGTGCTGTGGATTTTGCTGAAATCCTGCAACTCATCACAGGACAAGGGGGAACAGCTTCAAACTGACACAGAGCAGGGTTAAATGAGATATTGGGAAGGAATTCACCCCTGTGAGAGTGGTGAGGCCCTGGTTTCCCAGAGAAGCTGTAGCTGCCCCTGGATCCCTGGAAGTGTCCAAGGCCAGGCTGGACAGGGCTTGGAGCAACCTGGGCTAGTGGAAGGTGTCCCTGCCCCATGACAGGGGGGTGGAACGAAATGAGCTTTAAGGTCCCTTTCAACCCAAACCATTCTGGGATTTTATGAATTGCCTTCTTTCTTTTTTTGGATGTTTTAAGTTGCAATTTGTTGCTGTCTATTCACAGGTAACTGCAGTCCTGAATACCTTTGGTAAGCCACCCGCCCCAAAAAGGACAAACCCAAGTTCACACCTGCCCTCCTTCCATTTTGAATTCAAGGCTTATATGACTCCCAAAGTCATTAAGAAAAGGAAGGAAATAAGAGCACAAGAAGGTTTTTTGCAGTCTTTCAGGAGGAAAACCCACTAGGAACATTTCTCAGTCGGATCACTATTTCTGGCATGCTGCTGTGTTTCGGTGATTTGCTGTATCCTGCTTTTCCCCTGTGGGGGTTGCCAAGCACACAGAAAGTTGGCCTCAAACTCATCTGACAAGATGCTCCCACCAAGAGTTAGTGGAAACACCAGCTGCTGTGGAACTGGATCACCTGGACCACGAGCTCAGGAAGTTCACAGCGCACCAACCCTCAAAAACCACCTGTGGTTTTTTCCAAACTAAAGCCTGCTGGTGCACGCTTGTGTCTCCCACCCGCCCCAAAATCACAGTCCCCAGACTTTCCTCCTGCTGCAGCCTCAAGGGGTTTTTCTCTGTGGACCCACAGCTTCCCAGGAGCTGATCGTGTGGCCTGGACACTCACCGCAGTACGCGTAGACAAAGTTGCTCTCCAGGAACCTGACTCTGAGGCTGTGCAGGACTGCAGGCTCGTGCAGGTAGCTGAGGGCTGTCAGGTCATTCTCTCTGAGCAGGATATCTGGATTGCATAGGAGAGGCAGCTCATTTCCTTGGAGGTCAAGACGATATTCGTAGAGCTGAATAGAAACATGTGAGGAGCATGAGAAGACAAAAACCAACAGCTCCTTTAATAGCTAATAATTTGTCCAAATAACTCCATTCTGATACTATAAAATACTTACACATCCTGCTCTAAATGAAATTACAAGCCCCTTTTATGCTAAATGCTACAGGGATCTGGATGACACGCTACCAGGTGACAGGTCATCCTTCTGGTAAAATGGCTTTGAGGTGGCCAGCCAAGGTCCTGGAGTAAAACGATGGTCCACAAGCACCAACCTGAGCACATCTGAGTTGCTTTCAGGCCGACCTTGGGGCAGACAGCCTTCAGCCAGCTCTGAGCAGTAACAGGAACCACACAGACAAGCACAGCTTCATCTGATCTAAGCACCTTCACGCCCTTTGAAAAGCAGCCTCATTGCAAACTAGACCACGTTCTTACCATCAGAGCGATTTCTCAGCTCATCTTTAATTCGAGTTACTTTCAAACCCAAAACCTGACACCCCTTCAGGCAGAGAGGACATGGAGAATCGTGGAGTCCCTGCTGCTTCAGTGTCTGAGGAGCCAGTTTAAGCCGCTGAAGTTACCACATGGGCAGCCTTATGGAATTTTTGACTCATCCCCAAGCGAGCAGCAGAGCCACCAACTAAAGGAAAACTGTAATTTTTAATTTTTTTTTTTTTAACAGTGGAGGGGAAAATTATTGCTGTGATGTTGCTTCCCACAGGGTGTCTCAGGAAGGGGTCCTGATGCTCAGGTCCCAGCAGAAGGGAAGAGCCCCGGTCTGCAAGCAAAAAGAGCACCAGTAGCACTGCACCGGCACTGGAACACTGCCCGTGCAAACAGCACAAGGAAAGCCGGCCCAAGTGCACGAGGACGGGGTCTCTCAGCACGTCTGACAACCTCAGGCTGGTTTTATTCTCCCAATTCCATCTTGTCAATGCCAATTTTCAGGAGTTTGCGCTCAGTCTCACGTCTTAATGGCAAACGCACCAGGGATGCCTTGTGATATTTAAAAGTCAGCTCTTCATTCAGAGGGAGTACTCTTGCATACAGAGCAGAGCCAGAAAACACAAACCCCATGAAAATGCACTTAAAGCACAAGGACAAAAGAGAAGCACTAAACTGTTGGGTAATGCATGCTGGCTGTCAGGAACAAAAGGCTTTCAACAGCTTCGAATCCCCCGAAGATATGTCTGCTGGGTATCTCCAGTCTGATGGAAGGGAGTGCTCTCTCCCTATCCTAAAGCTTTTCAGTCCAACGTGACTCAGATCCAAGCAGGGCTTCATACAGCAGAGTATCAAACAGGGTGCTCTTGCACAACCCCAAAATGAGATGTTCCATGTCTCACCATGACAGTGACGTGCTTATTAAGCTACTACCTACAACACCCAGTAGTCCTTTTGTCTCTTTGTACTTTAACGTTGCTGACGCTCAACTCAGCCCTACAAAAAGATTAGACTTTGTAGGATTTCTCAGCCCCTTTGGTTTACAGGGAAATACCCAGATTAAAGAGGGGGGGAAAAAAAATCCCCCTCCCTCCTCAAGCCCCAAGCACTAAAACTGCTGGAAATCTCAACCAGAAAAGAAGGATGGAGGTTGCAGCGCTCACAAATATGAGCAGACATACTTTGGCAGCCTGAGCACAAGAAGCGGTGGGAAGGAGCTGCTGTGAACGAGACGAGCACCCAGTTGAACCCAGGCACCCATCTGTGCCCAGCTCTGGGGTTTCCAACATCAGAAGGTCCTGAAGCTGCTGGAGTGATAACAGAGGAGGCCACAGAGACGCTCTGAGGGCTGGAGCCCCTCTGCTCTGGAGCCAGGCTGGGAAAGCTGGGAAAGCTCACCTAGAGAAGAGAAGGCTCCAGGGAGACCTGAGAGCCCCTTGCAGGGCCTAAAGGGGCTCCAGGAGAGCTGGAGAGGGACTGGGGACAAGGGATGGAGGGACAGCACAAGGAGGAATGGCCTTAAGCTGAAGGACAGTAGGTTTAGATTAGATATTAAGAAGAAATTCTTCTCTGTGAGGGTGGTGAGGCCCTGGCACAGGTTGCCCAGAGAAGCTGTGGCTGCCCCCAGCTGGGGAGGGATTCCTGGAAGATCCCTGGAAGTGCCCAAGGCCAGGCTGGATGGGGCTTGGAGCAACCTGGGACAGTGGAAGGTGGCAGTGGAACTGGCTGAACTGTAAGGTCTCTTCCAACTTGGTGCCTGGTTCTTCCAAGGAATGCTGGGGTGGCATCTGTGCATCTCCTCATCCAGGTTTATCACCACGGAGGGTAAAAAAAGCACCTCCAAGAGTAGGATCATCCAGCCTCTACCCTTCTCAGAAAGCTGCCCTATGCTGGAAGAGCAAACTGTAGAGGACAACAAAAGCAGACAAGGCTGAGCCTGGAAAAAGCCACCAGCACCAAGCCCTGAGTGCAGATTCCAACATCAGTGACTTCCTTTGCAAACCTGGTGCATTCACACACTGCCAACAGCCTGTGCTTGCACTGCTGCCAGGGAAAAACTGCTTGGGTGAACAGCCTCATCAATCACCTCTTATTCCTGTTCTCCATCCTCCCATTAAGAAATATGGTCAGGATATTCCACAAAGAGTCCAAATGGTTGGCTGGCAGTGGATGTGGATTACTTGCCCTCCTTGGAGCACGTTCAATTTGGAGGAAGTGTTCTTTTTAAGCAACAGAGCAGATCATCCTCTAGACTACCAAGGAAAGCCTACTTGCTCTGTGAAGAAAGCTGGTTTAGAGGAAATTCTTCATGACAAATGCATTTATTCTTCCTGATACACCAGGCACCTTGTGGTGGGTACACAGCACGGCTGGCCCTTTCCATAAACCACCCAAATTTTTGCAGCTGATGCAAATGCCGTGGTGAACTTCATCTGCAATTCCTTGCTGTCACCCAAAGTCCCAGTCCATGAGCTTTTTTTGTGCAGAACAGAAAGCAGCTGCTCCTCCCCAGCCTCCATCCTGCTTTGGGAATGATTTATTGCTGGCCGCTTGTGCGTTTGGAAGCAGCGCTTGCTAAGAAAACATCTACATTTAAATGAGTTTCGTGCTTTTTTTTTCCTTTTAAAACCTATTTGTTTAAAACTAAAATGGAGGAAAAAGAGAGTTTTACAAAAGACTATACTTAAAGGGAAAAACAAAAAGGCGTGGAGAAAGCTGTTGCACAGCAGTCAGTTCTGTGCTCTGTGTGATTTTTTTCCATCGGTGCCCAAGGTTGAGTAGATGCCACCAGCCGTGCTCTTCACAGTTTGTTCAGCAGCAAAGAGCATAAACTGGTATTTCTAAGATACTGCTGCTACTAAAAAAAAAAAAAAGCACCTTCTGATAGCACAGACTATTACAAGTTTGCCAGGGGATGAAAAGAGATGATGGAGGTCGAGGGCTTTTCTCACAACCTACTTTAACATAAGTGTCTAGGGAGGGAGAGCGGGCAGGGAAGAGCTGGAAGTGTTAAGGCAATAAAACACATTTTAAACTACTTCACAGAAGCTATGACACATTAATTTGAAGCTTTAAATTACTAAAAGGAATAACGACGTTCAAAAGCTTACAGTTTCATCTTCAAGTTTCAGCTGGAGGCTTTTATCTCCCTCTTTGTAATCCTTGATAATTTCTGCCGATTTCCAAACTTCATCAGGGTCAGGAATCCAAACCCTAGTGTACTGGAAAGGGGGGGGGGGGGTGTGAAAAAAAAAGAAAGAAAAAGTTTAAACATGAGGAAACCTCAGGAAAGTAAATGAGAAATAAATTCATTCTCTATTAATACAATCCCACACTCATTGTAAAGGCAGTGCAGCTAAACCAATTATTTCAGTCAAAAAAACCTCTAAATTATCACTAATTAATTGGCATTTTGGGGGCGTGTCTCCTCCCTGTTGATTGAAATAGGAACTATATAACCTTTTGCTTACTAAAAACACAAGGGGGTTGGGGGAAATCCCAGAAAATCCAAGTGACAGCAGCACCGGAGCATCAAAGATAGTTTCACCCTTCACCAAAACCCAAGCACATGACGGCCAAATAACATTTTGTAGCAACCCATGAGGTAAAACAGCAGTGGCCACCATCTGACAATCCGCTCTGCAGCTGAAAAGCAATAGGTTTTTTTATATCTAACATTGTAATTATTTTTAGAGCTGCTCAATACCTACAGCAGCAGGAACCTTTAGATGTTATTGGAGCTACACAATTGTATTGCCAGAACAGCAGTTTTATCATGCAGGGAATAACTAACTAACTAACTAGCTAACTAAATATAGAAATGTGGGGATTTTTTTCTCAGCACACCAGCTCTAGACCCCACGAGCCTTCAGTGCTCTCCCCACCACGAGCAAAGGAGGCTGCAGTGAGGAAGGGGCTGGTTCAGGACCCGCAGCCCAATCTCCATTGTCCTCTCCAGCCAACAGCACTGCGAGAGCTGACACATCCCTGCAGCACAACCCATCTTTGGCTGGCCCTTGAAAGAAGAAGTAGGTGCAGCTGGCGGGATGATGATGATGATGCATCACTCATCCCTGCTCACCTGCTTCTCCAGACTCCAAGACTACAGAAAGGGCTTTACAGGCCATTCCTGCAGCTCTCATCCCCCTGCAAAGCGCTTTGCCTGCCCTTTCATCCCCACCACTGTGGATTCATCCGGTGCCAGCTCTCTCCTGGCGAGAAGAGAGATTCAGACACGCTCTAGAAATGCCCAGAATAGCCAAAGATCAGGATGTACCCAGCTCAAGGCAGCTTCAAAAACAAGATGTTGCTGGTCTTGGCAACCTTGCAAATTCTCCACCTGCACACAGGGCTGGGCTGAGCAATGGATCTGCCTGGACAGGCAGGTGCAGACAGAGACGCGCTGACCCCAAAGCAACCCAAAAACCACAGGGGTGCTTATGTAAGTGAAATTTGGGTGCACCTCCAGCAGCAGTAAGAGGTCACAGGGGTTCATCCTCAGCAGTTCGTCACCAGCCACGGTCCTGGCAGCTACCCCCACCCAGGCAGGAGGAAAGCATCCCTGTGAACCCCTACTTCCACCTCAAAGGACTGACAACAAAGGATTAACTTGACTTCGGGCTCGGCAGACACAACCCTGGGCAAACCACTTAACCTCCCAACACTCCAGTATCTCCATCCATTTTCTTTCTTTTTCTTTTCTCTCTTTTTTTTTTTTTTTTTTTTTTTTTTTTTTTTTTTTTTTTTTTTTTTTTGAAGAAAAACATTTTCTTCAATCCTCGAGGATGCCTTTAAATTATGTGTTAAAATTAGCCGGAAATAGCTCTGCATGCTCAGCTTCTCAAGAAAAAAAAATATATTAAAAATAAAAAATTCTGGTTTGCTTTGGGTCTTTTTAAACCAGATCCCCAATAAAACTAAAGCCATTCAATGCTCCTGAAGCCTCTTGCCTTATTCCACTCAGCTTAAGCAGAAGCTTAATAAATTCAACCCCCATCTCTTGATTTGATTTAGATTTTAGCAAGCTGCCGCTGCGGATGCAGATTAAAACCGACATTAAATTAGAAGAGGCGGGTCTTGTTTTACTGTTTTGAAGCCCTTGGTGCTGGCCAAAGGCACTCCCAGCAAGTCAGGGACATCCTTCCAGCAAGCTGCAGATAGAGGGAGGGCGCAGCAGGAAACCCACAGTCCTGGCAATACAACAGCACCAACCACCTCACAATTGGGAATTCAGTAACAGAGATTGAGAGAGAGTATCTCATTACAAAGACTCTTCCACACTGGTTAAGCAAATCTTATGAAAGGACTCCAGCAGAAACCACAGACGGTGATTTGTCACAAACTCAAAGGTGAGCACACAAATGTCAACCAGAACGAGGCGGAAAATTGGGACAAATCTCTGTATATTTTTCTCTGTACAGCAAGCACACTTCCACCTTTCCTCCTTTGCAGCAGGCTCATTCTATATTGTTCAGCGGTCCAAGTATTGCTGGATGCTTCTGAAGGGTAAAAAAATAAATAAATAAATAAATAAAAGGCATATAAAGGAAAAAACAGCATGACCTTCAGCCCTTGGCTTCCCCAAGAATACACAAACAGCACGTGAATGGTTAAGCAGCTTACACTGAAACACCACAGTAACTACCCCCCAGCTCTCACAGGCTATCTATTCCCAAAATCAAAGCTTCCCCAAACCGTGCCCTTCCCAGCTAAGAGGAAAGCACGAGTCGGACTTTAAATTAAAACACGGTCATGCCACACGCTCTGGATGTATTTTTCTTTTCCCTACTCTTTTTTTTTAAACTAGTATTAAAGATCCCTCCACAGAGATCATTTTGTCTTGCAGACAAAAAAAAAAAAAAAACCAACAACAACCCAGAGGACTTTACTTGCGGTCACTGGATGGATGCTCACGGCATCTCCTTCCAGCTCTGCACCAGATCAAACAAACTTCTCTTCGTTTATTTGCACTGGGAAGAGCTGCTTACAGGGGTGCTGGCAGGAGGGCGCCATGGAAAGGCACCAAGGCTCTCCTGGGTGCCCTGCAGCTTTAAAATTCCCTTCTGCCCCACTTGGCAGTGACTCAGGAGAAAAATCTTCTTTGCCCGTGGCACAGCAAGGCACAGGTGAGGTGCTTTGGCAGCAGGGCAAAAACCTCTCCGTGAGGGGACTTGTGGATCATTACCTTTTTTATTATTATTTACAATATTGAATATAGAGGCAGATGGCAAGCCATAATCCTCCCTTTCCCATCCTCTGAACGAGATTTTCACCCCAGGAATGATTTCTCCCCCGCCTGACAGGCAAGCAAAGCCCATATTTAGGTCAGAACTCCCTAAACCGTGCCGTGACTCCAGGACCTGCTGACCTCTGTATTTCACCCTGGTCCGGCTTCTCCACTTGCTGCTGGGTACCACCAGCTGGCAAACCCTCACAAGGGACAGGAGGGGATGGCAGAGGCTCTCACTGCTTGGTACAGAAGTAGCAAGAATGTCCCAGTGTTGCACATCTCTCCACTGCTCGGCACCGGTACTCGATGCTGGGAAGACAAAAACGGGCCCAGCAGCCCCAGAACGACCCCAGAGGGCATCTACTCACAACAAAGACCTTCTGCTAGGAAAAGACCAACTTCTTCCTCACCCTAAAAACCCAAAAACACTGAAAGGAGAGGTTATGACTGGCAAATCAACGTTTCAACTCACAGCAGGGCACGTGCACTACAATAACACCATGCTAAAGGGGTAGGGCAAAAAAATAGTAGGATTTTACTTCTTAAAAAGCACAAAAAGACACCATTTGGAGCTACAGAATGCAAGTGTTAACCTGCTGAGCGTGTTGAAGTCTTCAACATGAGAATGAGCAACCTGTGTGTTTCCCAGGCTGATAAAAACACGCCATCCCAAACAGCTGAGCCGAGGGAGGTAAGCATAACCTACACCATCCCTCACATTCCTCACCATCCTCATGCTATCAGCCCCAGGAAAAGCACACAAATGCACACTCAGACCTTGCCCCTGTTTAGGGCAGGGGTCCTAAATCTTGGGGAGCATCTCCCCACCCCGGCGCGCTACAGGGGTCCCTGGATTTGAGCTAATGAAGTGCGTGCTTTGCTGATGCCTCCTGGGTAAAGGGACATTATCCTCTCCCCCTGAAGAGATGTCACACTGACGGATGGCCCCAAGTCTCCCACCAGCACTAAATTTGCTCCGTTTCTCCTTGCGGAATTTTACTCCCCTGCCCAAATTAATTCGGATGACGATTTGCATAAAGTGCCACAGCAGCTGAGCAGCACTTGGACAAGCAGCATCTGCAGCATTTATCCACTGGCTCATTAGCAGCATTTCTAATGAAGGGGCATTAAAGGGCTTCAGTTCATCATTGCACCAACTTCACGTCACCAAAGGCAGACAGAAAACTGGCACCGAGCAGAGTGGGGCTGCGGGCAAGCCCTGACACTAGGATAGGAATACTGGGGGTACACTTGAAGCCTTTACTTAATCAAGCATGATTTTCAGGATGATTTCCAAGACTAATCAATAGTGTTCCATGTAACTAACAGCCAACTCGTGTATTCCCATCCTCTCCCTTGCCACTTCTTCCGTGGCACCTCAGCAGGTTTAATTAAGAGTGACAAGTTCAGCATCAAGGTCTTGAGTGCACACATAGCCCTGGTCTCGCTGCAAAACTCCTCCTGCAGTAAGTCATTAGGTGTTACAAAACCAGGTAAAGCCCCAGGTGCTTTGGGACAGTGCAAATAAACCATTTGGTCTTAATTTGGGGTACAAAAAGCCGTCCCTCCCGGGCTGCAGGAACAGGATTTGCTCTGGGCAATGCAGCAACTCCTGCGTTTTCACTTTGCCCCTCTACCCTTTCAAAAACAACGGGGCCAAAACCCCCTCTGCCGAGGTCAGCAAGCCTTCACCCGCAGGGCATCACCGCCCCACAGACAGCGCTGAGTAGCTCTATCAGGCCCGGCTCAGCCCTGCCAAGCACTCACCATTTGCTCTACAAGATGCTTGCCATCACCACCCACCCACTGCCACACTGACAGAAAGAGGGATGCTCTGCAACCCCTCCCTAAACAGCTGCGGAGCCCCTGGAGAAGCACAAAGGGCCTGGTGATAAAGCTGACCCGGGTAATGATGCACTTGACTTGCAGATCCTCCTGCAAGAGCTGTGGGCATCAGGGCAGCAGCAATTTGGAGCAGGGGGCTCAACACCCCCTTCCCAAGCTTCTCCCCTCGTTCCAAAACCCATGGGATGCTCGTGAGAGCCAACCCAGCTCCTCCAGCGCTCCTCACCTCCTCTCACAAGTCACTGATTTTTTAAAAAAAATCAGCACATTGCACAGGATCATGAAAAAATCCTCCACCCAGGATGAGCCCCATGGTCCTAACTCAGCCGTGTAGCCAACTTTTTTTCATTCCAGTAATGTTTACTGGAGTTTTACAGACTTGGTGGTTGCTTTTTTTTTTAATTAAAAACCCCATGCAGGGGCCAAGTGTCTCTGTAGCACGACTTGCACCAAACAACCTGTCATATAGCAAAAGTGAAATCCTTCCAGGCTACTTTCTGCAAATCCCTGTTGATTGGCATTAATTACCCTTCTCTCATGTAATTCTCAATTAATCAAAACCGTGAGCAGTGTTGTGGTTTAACCTTGTCTTTATCGTCCTGTTTTCCATCCAAACTCCACGTGAGCACCTTGCTGAACACAAGATGGATCCAAAACATGCTCTGTATTATACCATATACAACTGATTGTTAATAAATAGTTAAAAAACGGCCTTTGGGTTTAACTAAGTAGTCAAAAATGGCCTTTCCCCCCGAGTTTTCAGAGTCCTTTACCTATAAGGCAGCTTTGTGATGCTTCAGGGAGATTAATCATCATGTTCACTCCCCAGTGCAGTGACCACCCTTTTTATATGAAAACGGCCCTGGGAGGAGCCCAGCTTGGTGGTGCAGGGATGCAGCCAGGGGACACCAGAGCTTTCAGCCAGAAACACCAAAAACAGTGTCTGCTTTTTTTGGCTGTCACGCTGGTGACACCAGTGACGTTCCCAGCGCGTCAAGCATCTCCCAAAATTCGGGGTGCACCCCACATCGAACGCTCGGCCGTCCTCCCCACTGGGCACCGCTATGCCCAGACAGCACCACCAAAATTCCCCTTTAATCGCAGGGCAACCTCCCCAGCAGACTGGATTTTTAGCCTGATTAGAAAGAAGTAATTGGATTAATCAACCTGTATGGTTACCCCTCACATCTCGTGGGTTAAAAACCCTCTTGGGACATCACTCATGCATACATAATTCAAAGAGGGGTTGGCTTGAAGTTCTAGGACATTCTTCCAGCATTTTCCAACTGGAGGGGTGCACTGGAAAGGCCCCCCCCGGTCACCTCTGCATCCTTTTCATCGCTGAGCAGCTGAAGGAAAACAAATTGATTGCTGAGGATTTAAATAAGCAACGCTTTACCAGTCATAATTAAAAAAATTCCAGCAATGAGGTCTGTTAGCAAGGAGACATTGGACACCTGGAGAATGACACCGGTGAGCAAGACACAAAGCTGGAATAAATATGTTTAATTCAAATAACTGAAGCAGTGAACAAACAGCCATACACCTCCCAATTGCTTAAGAATGAGAGGGCAGAGAAAAGGTCTCCTGGAGGGGAAAAAACTGCTCCTGCATTTTCAAACAATGATAGAATGTTTTGGTTTGGAACCACCCTCACAGCCAAGAATTTATTCCCCAGTCTCTTTTGTCTCATTGCAGTCGTTTCTGGGTATTTGGGAATGTGATTTGTACCTGGCTCTGCCTCTCCCAGGACATCCATGGGCCAGACCTCAGATGCACACTTGTATGTTGAGTTACTTTATATTAATTTGCAGATTTTATCTCTTCTCCCCAGTGAGACATTGAAAATAAGTATGATCTCGCAATCCCTAAGCTGAAATTGGTTTAAAACACTCCAGTGAGGAAACTCAAACGAAAGGAGGTTTTAATATACAACTATTTTTAATTTATAAAATGGCAAGTACAGGATGGCTAGACAGTCACCTACATTTATTTCCTTATAATTTTAGATGTCCAGCTAAAACGCTGAGATTTTGGAACTCCAGATCCTCCAGCACTAATATCCTGCAGCCTCTTGTTTACCCCACACAGCAACCCCCTGGAAAACCATCCCCTAAATCCTGTATCCAATCTCCTCTAACAGATGCAGGGGAGAAAAAAAAACTTAAATAGGGATGGACGCAGGACAAACCATCTCCCTCAGCCCACGAATCCTGAGTCTTGGGGGGTGATGCTGGTAGCAAAGCAGCATTTGTGCTCTGCAGGAAGGGCTCAGGGAAGGAGATCAACGTGCAGAAGACCGTCCCAGTGGCAAAAGGATTTGCAATCAAACAAACAAAAACCAAAACAACAATTAAAAAAAATCATCACCAGGCCACTAAATGCATCTTTTCTAGCCTTCACCTTTGGGTTTGAGTTCCTCCCCCTGACTTGGCAGCATCCCCTGTGCATTAGGCAAATCCGAGGTTATCTCTTCCCCTCGGAAGGGCGGGTGCCCCAGCTGCACACGGGCACGCAGATCAAACAAACAGCTCTCATGAAACACTCAAGTGTCCACACAGAACAAAACAGCCCAATCAGAAGGAGAAAATAAAAATAGATTAAAAAAAAAAAAAAAAAAAAAAAAAAAAAAAAAAAAAAAAAAAAAAAAGGGGGGGGAGGATGTGGAAAAAAACTATCTCAGCCTCTGGGCGCTGCTTCTGCCTTCTCCATCCCCACAACAAAGCCCCTCTCTCGCGTGTCTCTGGGGCAAGGCAACATTCACAATCCCAACAGGAGATGTGTTCACTCACATAAACATCCCTCCCTGTGTTGCAGGAGCATTTCTTCATTCCTCCAAGCTACAGGCTACCTCTTGGGCACAGGCTGTGGCTGCAGAGTTCCCATCAAGGAAAGACTCGGCTCTGGCTCTTGCCAGCATCTCACCATCCCAGGGACGTTCCGGCTGTAAGATTTCTATTCCCACTACCAGTTCCCCGGTTCAGGCCCCAGGAGTTTTGCTCCAAGACCAGGAAATGCAGTTCCCATCCAAGGAATGCATTTCCCTTTGGGAAGGACACGCACTTACGGTCACCCTGCACCCGATGCCCGCTTGCCTTGAAGTCCCATCGGCACAGGTTAAGGACTAAACCTGTTTCAAGGTTTAGGTACACCTACTCTTACCACACAAAGTGTGTGTGTGTGTGTGGGGGGGAATTATTATTAATTATAAAGGCAGCAAAACACATGAAAATACACCCTGAAGTTACAGCAGTTTGAGAGTGCGTGAAGACAACTCGGGAGAGATGCAGAGCAGCTCACTCAAGTTACAGCCCAACACTAACTCAAATCCATCTCCACCAAACATTGCACTGTGACTTTTCTCTCTCCTCTAGGGAATGACTTCACGCTTTGGTAGGCAGATGAATAAAACAAGGGGAAGAAAAAATAAATTGAAGAAACGCTACATTACCCCGCTTTATTCTGTTAAAAAAGCGAAGCTTTTGCAAACTGTGCTGCCAGTTCCCAGTTGAGAACGTCCAAAACCCAGGGATGGGGACTCCAACACTGCCAGGACTCAAGAACCCTTCCCCATGAAGAAATTTCCCCTAAAATCCAAATGCATCGGAAGAGGCATTAGGGATCATGCACATCCACGGACGTAGCAGGGATTTAGGACTGTCTCTGAAGGGGGATGGATCTACAAAAAGCAGAAAAGTTCCTGAAGCAGCACGTGCCCCCTCACAGCTGCTCTTTATTCCAGATGCCTCTGGGCAGCAGTATGTTTTTTTCCCCTGTTCCACACTAAGGTGAAAGTGGATGCTGCTGCAAACTTTCAAACAGGTATTTTTAGGTGCCTTCTTGAGAAAAAAAAAAAAAACATACCAGCATGTCAGTCCTGGGAAACGCCAAATTGAAGGTTGTGTTGGGGCTGCCCACACACTGTGGTTATTTTAACCTTCAGCTTGGACACCTGAAGGCACTTTCAAACTTGCTGCCCCAAATACAGCCAGGTTTTCAGACCTAAAACCACAAGCACCTCTTGCTTCTAGAGGCATCCCACTCCATGACCACAGAATCACTAAATCCCAGAACGTTTTGGGTTGCAAAGGACCTTAAGGATCATCTCATTCCAGCCCCTGCCATGGGCAGGGACACCTTCCACTAGACCAGGTTGCTCCAAGCCCTGTCCAACCTGGCCTTGGACACTTCCAGGGATCCAGGGGCAGCCACAGCTTCCCTGGGAAACCTGTGCCAGGGCCTGCCCACCCTCACTGACAGCAATTCCTTCCCAAAATCCCATCTAACCCTGCCCTCTGGCAGTGGGAAGCCATTCCATGTGTCCTGTCCCTCCATGCCTTGTCCCCAGTCCCTCTCCAGCTCTCCTGGAGCCCCTTTAGGCCCTGCCAGGGGCTCTCAGGTCTCCCTGGAGCCTTCTCTTCTCCAGGGGAACCCCCCCAGCTCTCCCAGCCTGGCTCCAGAGCAGAGGGGCTCCAGCCCTGGCAGCATCTCCTTTGGCTCCACGTCCTTTGGATACTGGGGGCTCATTTTCGATCAGAGAAGTCATGTCCTAACCTCTGTTCCTCCCAGAGTATGGGGATGAGCAGTCCAACCTAACACCGTGCCCACCCTCTTCACTCACCAGCCAAGCAGGCTACCAAACTCCATCGTTCCAGTTTCCCTCCTCCCCCTGGCACCTGTCACCTTGCCCACTGCTCCCTGAGAAGCCTCTTTCTCCCCGCAAGGACGGCAGGGAGCCCTTATCAGAGCATTATTGAAGGCACTGTCGGAGCACAGCCTCCCCCTTCCCCGCCGCAGCGGAGATAAGGCCCACTTTCTACGAACAAATGGTACATTTGGAACCACTGCCCGAAGAGCAGAGACTCCAGCCTGAGAGGAGCAGGGTCTATCAGAGCATCAGAGGGACAGATTCGACCTCCCAAAGGCAAATATTTGCTTTCCGCTCCTCTCCCTCGCGCTCCCCGTGCCGTGTTGGCGGAACAGCGTCGCTTCCAGATGCAGAGGCGAAAGGATGGCTCCAGCACCACCTGCACCACGCAGGAGAGCCACACGCCAAGCAACCCAGCAGAGCAAATCCAGCCTGGCCCAAGGCTTACCTCCCCTTGGATTTTCCCTGATGCTTTCAATCACTCGCTCCAGTCACCGGAGAGGGACTTTGGACAAGGGCCTCGAGTGACAGGACAAGGGGGAATGGCTTCCCACTGACACAGGGAAGAAATTCTTGTCTGTGAGGGTGGGCAGGCCCCGGCACAGGTTGCCCAGAGAAGCTGTGGCTGCCCCCTGGATCCCTGGAAGTGTCCAAGGCCAGGTTGCAGGGGACAGTGTGGCTGCCACTGATGGGCACAGCACGTCCACAAAGCGAGCTCGTTCAGACTGCCAGCTCTGACAAGAAACCCCAAAGGGACCGGTCTTCACAACAGCCCTCCTCATAGGAAAGCAGTTTAACCTGTTTAAAGGCCATTTGATCCCGTTCTCAGAGGACGTTTCCCCTCTGCCCGGCTACCAGCAAAGTCTGGGCTCCGTTTGAGAGGGAGCCAGCAAACCTCAGCATCCCCCACACAGCCTGATTCCAGCCGGGAACACCAGCTGGGAAAGCTCACGAGCTGGGATTTCCCCATCCCTCCAGCACTTCTGAACTCCCTCCAGGATTTGCATGCACAGCAGAAAGCCCACACCTCGTTTTGCACCGACACTGGGGGAAATCAGCCACACATCTCTCCTCACCACGAGATAGAAAAGGATGGAGGACGCTGCGGCAGCAAGACAGACTGCTACAGTTAATATCATTATCACTCCTAACGTCTGCTTTATCACCACAATAAATCTATCCCCAGAGTCACAGGCTCAGTCTGCAGAAATAAAAGTGCAAGAGACATCCCCAGAAAAGGCTTTAAATCACCCAAAGTGTGGAGGGGGGGTTTTGTGAGCATGTGGAAGGGATGTTTAACACAAGCAGAGAGTTCAGCAGCTGCCCACCCTGGACAGGGGAGCTCAGGCCTCCCCAGCTTGGGGGGGCTCACAGAATCCTCACAGCTTCGTGCCTCGTAGGAAGGACAGCACAGGACACAGCTCCAGGGCACCAGCACCAGCAGTCTGGTTACTGAAGCAACACCTGAATCCTGAAGAGACCCATCTAGATTTCAGGTGCCACTTCAGCCCCACAAATAGCTGGGTTGTTCAGCGGTTAAAGGCCACTGCTGTATTTTCCAACCCACACTCAGTGCAGTTGAGGGTTTGTGGGATGAAAGAAGCCCCCATCCACCCTCTCATGCTGGTTTATCACCAGGGCACAAGAGCCACACATGCTTCTCTGGTGGCTTCGGATTTCCTTAAGCTCTGCCTGGAAATAAAGGGTGAAAAAAAAGCCATGTCTCCATTTTTAACTGGCCTGCTTCCATCAAACAACTTAAACCTCCTTAAATGCATCTCAACCATCTCACATGAGCCCTGTGGATGGGCGCTGCAGCTCCCAGGAGACTGCTCCGAGCCTCACTCACGCACAGCCGTGTTAACACAGCAGCCAATTTGCAAATCAGACATAAATTATGCACAAAGCCTGTTAAGAGACAAGGGTCAGAGCTGTTTATGGGGTTAAATCAGGTGAGGCAGACGCAGCCAGGGCCTCTTCCATCTCCTGGGGTGCTTCAAAAGCTCTTCAGCTTTCGAATTACGAGCCCTGGTTCCAATCTGCACCCATCTGCAGCACACCCAGCTGCTGGGCTGGCTCTCTCAGGTCTTGGCCTCTGTATTTTGCCCCACCCTGACTTGAAAAATTACACTTGTTTTGTGTGAGGAATGGAGACCAGTCCTTCCAAAACACCCCCTTCCCTTCCAGATAAATTAACTACATTAAAGTTTAGCCTGACTCCAGGACAGGTTTGTCCAGACCCCAGATATATTTTAGCTTTTCTCAAGCATGTGAGAGAGAGAGAGAAGAGAGGCATCAGTGAGGCCACCCTCCTGCCCAAACAGGTACCATCACTCCCGAGTCATCCAAAGATCACAGATGGTCTCAGCATCACACACGACTTCAATCCATCAGGGCTTCAACATCCCCCGCCACTGCTTCGGAAATTCCTCTTGAGTCATTCAGGGGACACAAGGATCATTTGGAGTTCAGAGCCTCCAGCCAGCGACCAATTCACCAAACACCCAGAGGTGTGCAAAGGAAACTAATTGATCTAGACAAGTGTCAGGGCTACGTACCTTCAAGCTGTATCTGCAACTGCACGTAAAAGCAGAATTTATCAACAGAGATGCAGCCAAAAGATGTCAGCCTACTGGCTTCAAAGTTTGAAGGCAGAAGAAATAAGACTTTAACCCAAGGAAGGTGTTAGTTAACTTGCTTGGTAAAGTAACTACAAGCTTACTGTAACGTGGCTCTTCCAAGAATTTGGGGAACTCCTTAGAAAACAAAAGTTGATCTTACACTATGGAAAAGGAGCAACAGAGCCCAGGGTTGCAGGCAAAACCAGAGCATCAAAAACCAACTAAACCTGAATGATCACTCAGAAGGTTGGTTTCAAAAATCACAACAAATGGTTAAAAACTTGGACCCCCTTCCAGAAGCCAGGAGCAGTTCCAGCGCACCTCTAGGGCGGAGTTTTTCCCCCTCCCAAAGGCTGCCCATGCAGCACAGCTCCCCTTCCCATTTTTAGGTGGTGTCGTGGTTTTGCCCACCAGCCCATCCCTGGGGCTGAGGATGGTTTTGTCCAGGTAATTTCCAGACAAAAAGGCCAATCAAAAGTCCAGAAACGCCTTTGCTAATTACATCTTCAAGAAAACGGAAGAGAAGGTTTGTTGGCGCAGTTGAAATTAGTAGCAGCAGCCATGTGGGGAGAGGAGTAACGGGCCCAAACAGGGCCAGACTCCCTCCTGCTCCGACTTGGGCCGGGGTGGGGGGAGCAGGTGCAGCACTGAAGTCCTCCCTTCTCTCTCTTGTAAGAGAGGGAAGAAAAAGAAGTTTAAAAGATGAACTGCTTGGACAGAAACCGCTGTGGAAGAATTCCAGCCGAAAGATAACGGAGCTTCCAAGGTCGAAGCTGGCGGCTGAAACTGCAGCAAGAAAAGTGCAAAAGAGGGGGCTTGTTTCCCTCCCCCCTTTTTGCTCTCTCTCCTCAGCAGGGAAAAGACTGAAAAGTAAATCCTGCTACTTGTAAAAGTTTGTTGGAGTAAGGAGACCCCCCATGCGCTGACAGAGGAGTCTGTGGATGTACCAAAAAGAACCGAGACTTCACGAGAAGGACTGAAGTGAGGCAGAGTCCTGGTGGAGATTTGTGACCCTGAGGGAAACCTGTGATGGAGCAGTGATGACTCAGGTGGGATACTGGGATCCGTGTGTGTGTGGATCCATACTGCTGTTGAAGATTTTGTGACCCTGAGAAATCTCACGCTGGAGCGAGACGGCCCATGTGAGATGCTGAGATCCGTGTGTGTGTGTGGATCCGTGCTAGACCCATGCCGAGAAGTCTATCAAGGACTGTTCTCCCATGGGGAGGGACCTCCATAGGGAAACAGGGGTGAACTCTTAAGCCATTATCCCCTGTAACCCTGTGGAAGAAGATCCATAATTAAGCAAGTGTCCCCTTGCAAGCCTATAGAAGGAAGACCCTTCAGGACCTGGGTAACCCCCAGCCTTCGGTCTTAGCCCAGGAGGGGGGTAAGCCCAGCCCTGGAAGCCAACCCAGAGCAAAACCACGACAGGTGGGCTCTGACATTGTCTCGTCACACTGGACATTCGTACCAATGCACAGCAAATGGCAAGATGCTGCCAGAGTTTAGCTGCGCTATGAAATGAAGGCAGAAGTGGTGTTGCTGTACTCCGGAAGGATTACAGAACTATTTTTAATAAGGGGTTTAATAAGCTTTAGGCAGAGTAAGTTGCTTTTGCTCAGCTCACATGGCTGAAAAGATAAAGCCTTGCACAAAGCAACAGCCACGAGTTGCTTGACAGAACTCGCAGCGCTGAAAATTATGGAGTTACCTCTTAAAGAACATTCTCTTTTGTTGCCTTTGAAGGAAAGGTTTATATACTACAAAGCTTTGGCTTTCTCACACTTTTTTACAACGTCACAGTGCTACACCTCTGCAACTTCTGTTGCTGTTTTGGCCAGAAGCTCACAGGAATGTGCTACAGAGGTGGTTTGTGGTGTGAAGAAAGCACTGAAACTTGGCTTGATGGATCAATGTTCTTTAGTCTTTGTGTGCTTAAGAGGCACATCATCAGGTGGACACACCTTCTGAGCTGCCATACCCCCCCACACCAGGCTGCCCATCCCCAGCCAACACCGGTCACCAAGAGCTGCACCGCAGCTCTCAACACCCTCCA
This sequence comes from Empidonax traillii, assembly GCF_003031625.1. Classification (NCBI taxonomy): domain Eukaryota; kingdom Metazoa; phylum Chordata; class Aves; order Passeriformes; family Tyrannidae; genus Empidonax; species Empidonax traillii. The sequence goes on along the minus strand of NW_020957324.1, from coordinate 532 downwards.
TCCCAACAGCCACCCACAAAGGCCACATCCCAAAGAGGACAGGTATCCACAGCCCAGGGATGGACACCTCCAGACAACACTCATCTGCTGAAAGCCAGTTAGCACCAGTATTTTCTTACTCTTAAAAAAGGGAAACGGGAAAAGCAAGCAAGCCCACCCGGAACCCCGGGAAAGGGGTCAGCGCAATAAATTCAAAACTGCAAAGAATTATTAATTATTTCTACCCTGTGAACGCTGCTCCCTCCCCCACCACTTAGCACAATCTCTATTGTCTGAGAAGCGTTTAACTGGAAGTGGGTCATGTCTCCTGGCATTACTAAATCTTCCCAAATTTCCCCCCGATTAGTCAAACGCGATATCCTCTCCGACATCTGAGTGATTGAGGTAGTGTGTAATGCCATTTTTCCCCTGAGTGAGCCACATCAAAGAGGGTTATAAGCCGGGAGATGGCACACTGGATAAAACAGCCGCCAACAGATTGTCCCCCAAAGTATTACCGGGGAAAATTATATTGTTTTGTTGGAAGGCTTTT
>NW_020957323.1:35341-36729 GCF_003031625.1 Empidonax traillii | reverse complement strand
AATTGGGCTGCCTTGTACGATGTAAGGCAAGGATGGGACGAGACCCCCACGGCATTCTTAGACAGACTTAGAGCTGCCAGGAGAAAATACTCTACCCTGGATCCGTCATCAGAGACAGGTAAACAACAACTGGTGGGGTTGTTAATGGGACAAAGTAACCCTGATATTAGACAAAGGTTACAGAAAATTGATTATCCTTCCAATAAAGATTCAGAACTGTTAACGAATGAAACCTGGAAAATGCACAACAACAGGGAGAAAAGACAAGATAGAAAACTTACAAAGGTTGTGGTTGCTGCTTTAATTCAGAATTCAAATATTAGGGGTCATGGCAGAGGGCAGGCAATGCGAGGAAGAGGGGGCTCACCTTTTCAACAAGTAAGAGTGGGACAAAATCAATGTGCCCATTGCATGCAGGAGGGACACTGGAAACGGGATTGCCCTACCTTGGCAAATGGGAACCCAGGAGGGACTGTCAGAGCTCCCCAGGGTACTGAATGAAGGGGACTGGCTGGTTCACCCCAGCAGACCCGCTGGTTAAAATTGAGCTGGGGAAGAAGAGGAAAAACTGGACTTTTTAATCAACACTGGAGCTACATTTTCTGTTTTAAATCAAGAACTGAGGCCTAAAAGTGATAAATATGATCAAGTCGTGGGAGCCACTGGCCAATCAGAAAAGGCTTTCTCTTTGAAACCCTTAAAATTCAAAACTGGAAAACAGATGGGAGGACATAAGTTTTTGTGTTAACCAAATTCACCCAAACCCCTGCTGGGCAGAGACCTACTAGAAACTCTGGGAGCTGTAATAGAATTTTGCCGTGGGTTTGCCAACCAACCAGCCCCCCTCCTGGGCTGAAAATAGTTTTTTCCAGGTGGATTTCTGGAGCAAAGCCAATCAGAAGTTTTAATAATTTCTTTGCCAAATACATATTTAAGAAAACGTAAGAAAAGGTTTGTTGTGCAGATGAAATCAGGAGCCATGGAGGGGGAGGCAGCAGGCCCCAAGTGTGGGCCAGGCCCTCTCCTCCCCCGGCCCTGGGCAAGGGGCAGGTTTGGCACTGAAGCCTCTCCGGCTGAGACTTTGATAACAGAGTGGAGGAAAAACTCTAAAGAAAGACTGCCTGGACAAGAAATGCTGCAGAAGGAACTCCAGGCAGAGAGAGAGCGCAGCCTCCAAGGTCAAAGCTGGCAGCTGGAGGAGAGAGAAGAGGAGCCCGAAGGGGAGGGAGGCTCCTTCTCTTCCCCCTCTCTGTCTCCCTTCAGCAGGGAAAAGACTGAAAACTAAAACCCTGCCACCTGTGGAAGACTGTTGGGGAGCAGAGACCCCCCTCTGCAGCTCATGAAGGAGCCCGTGCTGGAGAAGAGGAGCACATGAAGAAGATGTGACT
>NW_020957323.1:27904-29645 GCF_003031625.1 Empidonax traillii | reverse complement strand
TGCGACCAGCACCTGCACACCCCCAGGGACTTCTTCCTGCTGCACCTCTCCCTCACAGACCTGGGCTGCATCTGCACCACTGTGCCCAAAGCCATGCACAACTCCCTCTGGGGCACCACAACCATCTCCTACACAGGATGTGCTGCACAGGCCTTTTTCTTTGTCTTCTTCATCTCAGCAGAGTTTTCCTTCCTGACCATCATGTGCTACGACCGCTACGTTGCCATTTGCAAACCCCTGCACTACGGGACCCTCCTGGGCAGCAGAGCTTGTGCCCACATGGCAGCAGCTGCCTGGGCCTCTGGGTTTCTCTATTCTCTGCTGCACACAGCCAATACATTTTCCCTGCCCCTGTGCCAGGGCAATGCCCTGGGCCAGTTCTTCTGTGAAATCCCACACATCCTCAAACTCTCCTGCTCACACTCAGGCTACCTCAGGGAAATTTGGCTCATGGTTTTTAGTGCCTGTTTATTTTTTGGTTGTTTTATTTTCATAGTTTTCTCCTATGTGCAGATCTTCAGGGCTGTGCTCAGGATCCCCTCTGAGCAGGGAAGGCACAAAGCCTTTTCCACGTGCCTCCCTCACCTGGCCGTGGTCTCCCTGTTCCTGATCACTGCCACCTTTTCAAACCTGAAACCCCCCTCTATCTCCTCCCATTCCCTGGATCTGGCCCTGTCAGTTCTGTACTCGGTGGTTCCTCCAGCAGTGAACCCCCTCATCTACAGCCTGAGGAACCAGGAGCTCAAGGATGCCATAAAGAAAATGATGACTGGATGCTTTTCAGGAGGAATAAAGTGCCTGTTTTCTGGTTTGTAGCATTCAGAAGGAGACTCCTTAGTGGCTCAGCCTTCCTGCTCAGGTTTTCCACAGTGGTCTTCGGGTTCTTCCTGCAATAATTTTTTGTGCAATTAAATATAATTATGTATCTGCCTTCTCATTCAGTGTCCACCCACTGAATGTGACCCAGAGATTTATAAATGATGAATTGTGCTCTCTGAGTATTTAAACAAAATAAAAGACCCTGCAGTGCCTTCTTTGTCAAAGATTATTCTTCTCAGCTGTTCCTAAAGGACAGCACACTGCAGGACAGGGGGGATTGGCAAAGGGCAAGGGACAAGAATCCCAGCACAGCAGCACTGCCAGGGAGCAGCAGAGCTTGGGCTTTGCAGAGCTGCTCTTTCCACTTCCACACTGTCCTTGGGAGCCCCTTTCTGGCTGCAAGGCCTGAGTGCTCTCTGAGCACAGTCCTGGGGGTGGGAGCCCTTTGAGCACAGGCAGGGACAGGCACTGGCAACATGTGAAGCAGAGCTGGGCTCCCTGACAGCATCTCCAGGATGCTGTGGGATCTTCTGAGGGCACTGCATGGACTGGGTCACTTCTTCTGTGCTCTTGTTGAAGGGCTGGAACTCTCCTGCAGTGACACCAGGACACTCCTGCTCTTTGCATTGCCAGCCTGCTTTGGAAATCCAGTCTTGCCCTGCTGTTGCCAGGGACATGCTGGGAGTGCTTCAGAGCTGCCATCCTGGGGCAGCTCCTGCCCAGCATGGGCAGCCACAAGGTCTCTCCCCCTGCTCCTCTCCCCTCAGCAGTGCCACTGTTTGCTGCAGCCTCCTCCTCCTTGCCCAGCACAGCCCTCCTGGCAGAGTTGGACACAGCCCTTGTTCTCCCCCCTCCTCATGGCCCTGCCCAAGCCCCTCAGCTACAGCCTGATGGCCAGAAACCTTCAGGGCAGGGAGAGACC
>NW_020957323.1:20548-22265 GCF_003031625.1 Empidonax traillii | reverse complement strand
CCCTTGTGACACTGTGGAACCTCATGGAACCAAAGGAACCCTGGGGAACTGTGGAACCTCCTGGGGTCATCAGGGCAACTGGGATGCTGTGGAACCTCATGGAATAAAAGGGTTTGATTGTGACACTGTGGGGACTCCTGGAACCAAAGGGACCCTGGACCTGTGACTGATGGACACTCGAGGACCATTGTCCTGACTGAATCTGGACTCTAATGGGCACCAACACAGGATCAGTTCCCCATGGATATTTCCCACATTCTGAACTACTTTGTCATTGTATAAGTTTGTGATTTTAGCTTCTCTAATAACCTTGGATGTTCAAGTTTATCCTCAGCAGACAGAAAACTGGGTGTATGTCCAGATGCGAGAGAAGGAGCTGCTCAAGCAGAACTGGGAAGGACTTTGTCTCCCAACATGTTTGTGGAAGCTCTGGGAGGAGACTCCCCAATTCCCTGTATGGGAATAAAACAACTCCAGACAGAGGAACCAACTGTCCTGGACAGTGCAGTGAACAATAAATCTGCTGCAGGTAAAGCTGCAGCAGAATAAGAACCTCTAAAGTGAAAATCATGAAATGGTTTCTCTTTTTTATATTTATAGGACAATGTTTCTAGGATTGCAGTGTGGTTATTTACCCCTGGATTAGCCAGATGTCCTAACAGGGCGTTGAAACTAACAATGATAAAAGAAAGAAAAGAGACCAAAGTCCTTTTTCCCAAGGGCCACTCCAATAGAACACACCCAGAGCAAATGCCACCTGAGCCTTGGAAGAGAAGCTCACCCTGAAAGCCAACGCAGGTTGTGACACTGAGAACAAACAGCAGGAACTGCTGGATTTGTTCTCCGTTTCCCACTCATTCCAATGAAAGCATTCAAATGATGGGACTTTCAACAGCAAACAGATTGTCCATTGGTCTCCCTCCAGCTGGAGTGATGCTCCTTTTAGAAGGAAAAGCAGCCCAAAGTCTCACAGATCCACAAATGCTCTTCCTGGTCACTCCCCTGGGGTTGAGACATCTGCCTGCTGTCTCCTATGGTGGTTTATATCAATCTCTTCTAAATGCTTGTTTCTTTGGCTGGTTTTGATAGAATTTCTTTGATACAGTGCACTGTACTGCTTTATGCTACATTATACCCTACTAGTAGGTTTTTAGTCTTTTCACCCTGTAGTAAATCATTCTGATTAAGATTTTTCATCTGTTTTCACTTGTCGGTTCATTTGTCATAATAAATAATTCATTTTATATAAATACCTCTGATCTGCCATCATTAAAACCTGCGAGACAAAGTGGTTTAATCACACCTCTGGAATTACTGTAATTTAAACTGTTGGCACAGCCCGAGGCTAAGATTGGATCCAGCCACACTCAGGCTCCTCTCTGAGAAGGAATTCAGAAAGCCAAGGGATCCTTTCTGTACCTCGTGACTCACCAGCAGTTGAGCTTCTTTAAAGGCTTTGTCTAAGCCTTCCACTCCCACCCAGGACACCCCCACACTCACACACCCCCCGACCCTGCAGTGCAGTCACTCCAGTCGCTCCGTTGCCAGCACTGTTGACATGGGGGTGTTTGATGCCCTGGTCCTCCTGCAGTTGCTGCACTCACACCCCCACGCTCACCAGCTCTTGCAGAGACAAATTGGCTCACACAGGAGTTAGAAATTCAGTTTAATGAGAAGACAGAACAGACTGCACTGGTTGGGGTCCTCCCCTCAACTT
>NW_020957323.1:11631-14080 GCF_003031625.1 Empidonax traillii | reverse complement strand
GAAACATCAGTTTCCTATTTCCCTGACTGAAGCTGGAGCTGTTCTAGCTGTGTGCCCCGACTGTGCACTTGTACCTAACATTCAGCCTCAAGCAACCAACAAAAGAGGGCTATCTGCTTTACAACTCTGGTAAACAGATATAACAGAATTTACACCTTTTGGTAGACTAAAATGTGTTCATGTTTCCATTGATACCTTTTCTGGTTTCCTATGGGCCACAGTTCATGTATCAACTAATGCCCGAGAAGTCGAAAACACTGGCTAACTTGTTTTGGTGTTATGGGGGTACCACAGTGTATTAAAACAGATAACGAACCTGGTTACCGTGCCCAATCAACCCATACCTTTTTACATGCCTGGGGAGTCAGTCATACATTTGGTATCCCTCACAATTGGAGGGACCAAGCTATTGCTGAGCGAGCCCATCGAACCCTGAAGCTTCATCTTGATGTTTTGAGAAAGGGGGGAGATGCCCAACATATCTCCCCTTCAGAACTCTTACACAAAACACTTCATGTATTAAATTGGCTTAATCCTCGTGGTGGGAATGATGATTTGCCAGCAGCACAAAGACATATTATACAATTTGCAAAAACCTTTGGTACAGGTTTATGACCCTGTCCTGAATCAGTGGAAAGGACCATGTATGTTGTTAACCTGGGGAAGGGGTTATGCTTGTGTCTCTACAGACAATCAAGAACCCTGATGGGTTCCAGCAAAATGGACAAAGCCGTGGCTACAGCATGACTCATGACTCAGCCATTCCCATTAGAGCATGAAGCTGAAGCAAGATGTCTGTACAGACTGCATTGTGTCCTTACTCCGTGGTTACAGGCTACTGGTCTCCAGGATTCGACAGAAGTGACACCAGAAGCTCTGTTGTGAGGAGAAATAGAAACAATACTACAAGCCCCTCCAGGATTAGAAGAACAATTGCATAACGCTTGTCGCACACACGGGTATCAATGTAAACCGTGGATTTGTGTGCACTGTAGTGGTTGTAATCAAAGCTATTGGAGGGTTGTATGTAATTCTGATGCAGTTGCACAGCATCTACTATGTCATGTTTGTGATTATCAGTTAAGAAATAAGCTTACTCCTGGGAGATGGTTTAGTGATTTTTTAGGCTTTTCAGTCAGTAGTTGGGCTGGCACATTTTCACAAGCATTAGGGTTAATAGAAAATTGTGAATGCGGAGCAAAGGCAGTGATTATATTTCAATTTGTTCACTTGGCAGCCTGCAATCAGGTGATCAAAAGGTGTGCTATTGTGGATAGTAGCTGTGGAGAATGGATCAAAATACCACGATCTCAATTTGTGAAGAGTGATCAGTGGCAGTCAGAATGCTGTCATTGGTGGCATCGATGATCACTGCAGTGTTAACACTCACTGTTGGCTAACATAGAGGATATGGTGCAGCTGTGAGAACATAACCTTATGTTGCTAACATAAAAAATATGTTGCTATGAGAATATAAGCTTATGTTTCAATTGTGAAAACATGATCTGTTGTTCTGATGGCCTTCTGATGGTACCAGAATGTGAAAGATCTACCAAGAGAAACAGTAGCAAAACTAGATATAGGAAAAAGGGTCTCAGTACCAGCTATCAGAGTGGGAAAGGACATAAAGAATGTTAAAGAAACAAAGCTAATAGAAGACTATTGCTAGAAAACTATATAAAACACTGCTGCTTGATTCAAATAAACAGCATTTCTGATCATCATACTGGTGTGTTGAGTCATCCGTGCTCACATGAAACCCCACACGAAGCCTTGCCATGATGATAATATTTCTTTTCTTATAAAGAGGAAAACTTTTCTGGGCCTGTGTGCAAGCAGAGCTCTAAGGAGAGCAGGAGGGAGATAGTGCCATGGGGCTGGAACATCCAGCTGCAGAGCTCAAAGTCTAATGCAAGAAGGGTGATGTCAGTCCAAGATGAGCCATGACAAAACTGATGAGGAAGGGCAGTGAGGAACAAGGTTGATCATACAGGGTCAGTCTGGATCTCCTCAGGAGACACTCAGCATCAAAATCACTTAGAAAACACCTCTATCACCTCTCCTCAGAAATAAAAAATATATCCATCCTTGAAAAAAAAAAATTAAAAAAAAAAAAAAAAGTACAAACTTTTTGTTTTGAAATTGCCTTGAAGACAATTACAGGAAGACAAAGAGATCCTGAGAGATTTCTGGATTTTAATGAGCCCCATGGTGTGCTTGGAGACAACTACATCATCCTGCAGTACCTAAAGAAGATTGTAGAAGCTGCTCAAGAAGTCAGAAGGCAAACTGCCAGTGCCTTGAAGCATTGCTGGGCCCCACTGAGGGCAGGCACTGACAAAGCCTCCCCAGGGACTCCTGAGAGCAGATCCTTGCAGGCCAGGAGTGCAGGCAGACAAAGGCTCTGGGCAGCCCCTGCAATGCTGAGCAAAGCCTGCCTTGGTTTTGG
>NW_020957323.1:7789-9169 GCF_003031625.1 Empidonax traillii | reverse complement strand
CAGAAGGTCCCACAGCATCCTGGAGATGCTGTCAGGGAGGCCAGCTCTGCTTCACAAGTTGCCAGTGCCTGTCCCTGCCTGTGCTCAAAGGGCTCCCACCCCCAGGACTGTGCTCAGAGAGCACTCAGGCCTTGCAGCCAGAAAGGGGCTCCCAAGGACAGTGTGGAAGTGGAAAGAGCAGCTCTGCAAAGCCCAAGCTCTGCTGCTCCCTGGCAGTGCTGCTGTGCTGGGATCCTTGTGCCCTTGCCCTTTGCAAATCCCCCCTGTCCTGCAGTGTGCTGTCCTTTAGGAACAGCTAAGAAGAATAATCTTTGAGAAAGAAAGCACTGCAGGGTCCTTTATTTTGTTTAAATATTCAGAGAGCACAATTCATCATTTATAAATCTCTTGGTCGTATTCAGTGGGTGGACACTAAATGAGAAGACAGATACATAATTCTATTTAATTGAACACAAAATTATTGCAGGAAGAACTTGAAGACCACTGTGGAAAACCTTAGCAGGAAGGCTGAGCCACTAAGGAGTCTCCTTCTGAATGCTACAAACCAGAAAACAGGCACTTTATTCCTCCTGAAAAGCATCCAGTCATTATTTTCCTTATGGCATCCTTGAGCTCCTGGTTCCTCAGGCTGTAGATGAAAGGGTTCAGTGCTGGAGGCACCACCGAGTACAGAACTGACAGAGCCAGATCCAGGGATGGGGAGGAGATGGAGGGGGGCTTCAGGTAGGCAAATGTTCCAGTGCTGATAAACAGGGAGACCACAGCCAGGTGAGGGAGGCACGTGGAAAAGGCTTTGTGCCGTCCCTGCTCAGAGGGGATCCTCAGCACAGCCCTGAAGATCTGCACATAGGAGAAAACTATGAAAATTAAACAACCAAACACTAAACAGAAACTAAGGCCAAGAAGGCCAACTGCCCTGAGGTAGCCTGAGTGTGAGCAGGAGAGCTTGAGGATCTGAGGGATTTCACAGAAGAACTGGCCCAAGGCATTGCCCTGGCACAAGGGCAGGGAAAATGTACTGGCTGTGTGCAGCAGAGAATACAGAAACCCAGAGGCCCAGGCAGCTGCTGCCATGTGGGCACAAGCTCTGCTGCCCAGGAGGGTCCCGTAGTGCAGGGGTTTGCAGATGGCAACGTAGCGGTCGTAGCACATGATGGTCAGGAGGCAAAATTCCGTGGAGATGAAGAACAGAAAGAAAAAGACCTGGGCAACACATCCTGTGTAGGAGATGGTTGTGGTGCCCCAGAGGGAGTTGTGCATGGCTTTGGGCACAGTGGTGCAGATGCAGCCCAGGTCTGTGAGGGAGAGGTGCAGCAGGAAGAAGTCCCTGGGGGTGTGCAGGTGCTGGTCGCAGGCTACGGCGCTGAGGATGAGGCCGTT
>NW_020957323.1:0-992 GCF_003031625.1 Empidonax traillii | reverse complement strand
ATAGGTAACATGATCCAAACATTCCTGTAAGGTCTGCAGTTGTTTGTGTTTGCTGTGTGAATGGTCAGACAAATTCATGCAACACATTCCTTCAAATTCCTGACACCCTTGGCCTCGTGCCAGCAGTAAAAAGTCAATTGCTGCTCTGTTTTGCAAAACTGTGTGTCGTACACTATCTACATCAGTCAGGAGCTGTGATATGACATTGGATGTTGTGTTAAACTGCTTAATACTCCAGCATGCTGAGCACTTCAATTTAGCATTATTAGAAGGGGCAGCTCCTCCAGGAACAAAAATGGCTAATGCTATTGTCCCTGCGTCTGATCCAATTCTAACATCATCATCACAGTCTGGACCAAAGTGATGAAGATTTATTTTCGTATGTGGGGTTTCATTCCACACTTGCCTTAGGCTGGTGGCAAAGAGTGTTAATTTTCCGATATAACATGGACCTCCCACTGGATGAAAAGGGATACCTTCCCATGCACCATTACCACACATAAGGAAATATCTTGGTGGTAATAAAAAGCCTCCAGATGTGTTGACACTAAATTGCCCTGCACTGTTCTCAGAAAAATTCCAGTAATCAGAATTACCACTCAGATGTTGATATCCACTCCCTGCTAGTTGTTCACCCTGTGTGTGAAGCCAAGGGTACCAAGGGTCACCAAAATCAACTACTCCTGTTCCATTCCATGGTTGTTCTTCAGGGCTAACACTGCTGCACTTGGTGTATGAGGTCACATTTGCCCACTGAGCAGGTGCTACAGAGCCCAATAGGTCTAATTCTTGAAAGGGAAGTGAACTCGAATGGTTCAGGTGCTGTATAAGATATTGTTGTGCAAAGGCACTTTGCATCACAGGCACAGTGTTGCTCCACATACACTCTCCATTGGAGCTCTTGTTCTGTCTGGTGTTGTTCTACAGACGCTCCATGTCAGTCAAACTACCACTAAACCATCCATCAAATGCCCTTTCCTCAAACACAGGAT
>NW_020957322.1:35610-36893 GCF_003031625.1 Empidonax traillii | reverse complement strand
GCCCGCAGCCGGGGGGGCTCCCAGCACCACCAGTGCCCAGAGAAGCCCCCCCAGAAAAGGGGTTGGGTGGGGTCCTGGGTGGGCTTTGAGTGTGTTTGGGGGTCCTTGAGGGGCTGTGGGGAGGTTTTGGGGGGTCCCAGCACCTTTTGGGGTGAGCTGGGTGCCTATTGAGGGGCAGGTGCCCTCCCAAAGCCCCCCCGGAGCGGGTGACACGGGGGGAACACAGGGGGGTCCCCATTCCTGATCCATCCCAGGGCCGGTTCTGCCCCCCCAAACTCGGCTCCACCCCTTGGGATCCTCCAAAGCCCCCCCAGTGCCCCCCAATAACCAGGACTGGGGAGAACTGGGAAGCTGCCACCCAGTAACCAGAACTGGGGCAACTGGGATCATCCTGGGAGTGACTGCAATAATACTGGGAGTGTGTAAAAGGGACTGCAGCCATACTGGGGATGAGTGGGATCAAACTGGCTTCATCTTGGAAGTGTCTGGAAGTTCCTGGGATCATACTGGGATCAGACTAGGATCACACTGGGAGCAACTGATTCTACGCTAGGGGCAACTGGGAGCTCTTAGGATCCCACTGAGAGGAACTGGGAGCAACTGGGACCATGCTGGGAGGAACTGGGATCATACTGGGAGCTACTGGGCCCACAGTGAAGGTGGCTGGGGTCATACTGGGAGTGACTGGGAGCATTCTGAGGGCAGTTGTGACCATGTTGGCCCAACTGGGATATACAGGGAGAGAGTGGTATCATGCTAGAGGTGACTGGGATCATACTGGGAGTGACTGGGAGCATTCTGAGGGCAGTTGTGACCATGTTGGCCCAACTGGGATATACAGGGAGAGAGTGGTATCATGCTAGAGGTGACTAGGATCATACTGGGAGCAATTAGGACCACACTGGGGGTGATTGGGAGTGGCTGTGAGCAACAGGGATCATGCTGGAAGCTACAGGGAAAAACTGGGAGTGAGTGGGGCCACACTGGGGGCAACTGGGATATATTAGGAGACACCAAGAGTGACCGGGATCATACTGGGACTGACTGGGAGCATACTGGGTTTGCCTGGGAGCAGGCTGATGTCGACTGGGAGAGACTGGGAGTGACAGGGATCCTACTGGGAGGGACTGAGACTATAGTGGGGTGAGTGGGAGCAAGTGGGACCCTGCTGGGGGCAAATGGCTTTATACTGGGAGTGACAGGGAATGTCTGGGTTCATCCTGGCTGTGACTGCCACCATAGAGGGTGTCACTGGGATCCTACTGGAGTCATACTGGGAGGGA
>NW_020957322.1:34358-35589 GCF_003031625.1 Empidonax traillii | reverse complement strand
CCGGAGGAGGGGCTGCAAAGCCAGCCCAGGGAGCTGTGAGGAGGAAAGAGCCGTCCTGTGCCGGGAAGGCGGCCGGAGCTTGAGCCGGAGCTCCGAGCTGGTGGTCCCTGAGCAGCCTCCCAGCAGGGAGAAGCCCTTCAGGTGCTTGGAATGTGGGAAGAGCTTCAGGAAGAGCTCCCACCTCCTCACTCACCAGCGCATCCACACTGGTGAACGGCCCTACATGTGTGGGGAATGTGGGAAGAGCTTCAGGAGCAACTCCAACCTGATCCAACACCAGCTCATCCACACTGGGGAACGGCCCTACAAGTGCTTGCAATGTGGGAAGAGGTTTCAGACCAGCTCCAATCTCCTCACACATGAGCGGATACACACAGAGGAGAGGCCCTTCCGCTGCACCGACTGCGGGAAGGGCTTCAAACAGAACGGCAGCCTCGTCAGGCACCGGCGCATCCACACCGGGGAGAGGCCCTACAAGTGTGGGGAGTGTGGGAAGAGCTTCAGCCACAGCTCTACTTTGACCAAACACCAACAGACCCACCAGTAAGAAAAACTGTACAAGTGCCCCGACTGCAGGAAGAGCTTCGACCGCTGCTCCCACCCCGAATGACCCCCCTGATGGTGAGGCAACCCCTGGAGTCCAGTGACTGTCAGTCCATCCCTTTCTACCAGGAAGGGCCAGTCCCCTTTGCCAGGGGCAGGTTGTGCCAACAGAACCCTTCTTGGGGTGTGTGGAGATTCCTGCCTTGGCTGGGACCCCCCAAGGTCAGTGCTGGAGGTTGAGAGCAGAGATCTCCCCACGAGCGTTGGTCTGGGGGAGTTCCATCCCTCTCTAATTCATAATTCTTGCTTTGGTGCCAGCTTGAGTAGAATTGCTTCAGCAATTGCTTTAGTGTAGAGCACTGTCGTATCTTATGCTGTGTTACTGGTAGTTTTAGCGTTTCTGTTGTGCAGTAAATAATTCTGATGAAGATCTTTTGTCTGATCATTTGTTACCCTAATTTCTATCAATACATCTGATTTGCTGTCATTAAAACCTGGAGGACAAAAGTGGTTCAGTCCCACCTCTGTAATTCCTCTGAACTGAACCTGCTGGCATAACCCAAGGCTGAGATTGGATCCAGCAGTCCCCAGCTCCCTAAAGTCAGTTGGGAGCTCAGGGGGCCACCCCCTTTTCCCAACCCCCTGTTCCCAAAGACCCCCATGGGGCTGTTAGACCTGCCAGAGCACC
>NW_020957322.1:28983-30629 GCF_003031625.1 Empidonax traillii | reverse complement strand
AGTCCAATCTTTTTTTTTTTTTAATAAAAAAATAAATTTCAAAATTTCTATATTTACTTTTAAGCAACAACCCAGCTCCTTGAAATTACAACACACACTTTTAAAGGATGACATTTTCACCTCATGATCATGCACAGCATTGAGTCAGTTGTAATTAAAAAAAAAAAAAGCCCTGTAATTCTTATTTATATGAAAGGAAAGCCTCTTATGGGGTTTTTGGGTTACGAGGAGAGCACCATTATGACATGTAAGGGTGTTGTGAAGACAGAGCTTTCACGATGAGAGCTCTTTTATGAGGTGTTTGGGCTCTCTGAGCCCTGCACCACTGTGAGGTTTATGGGCTTTATGAGAGCAGTGTCTTTATGGGGCCTGCACTTTTATGAGGTGGGTGGGGTTAATGAGGGCAGAGCTTTTATGATATTTATGGTGTTTATGAGGACATGGCCTTTATCATGGGAGCCCCTGATGAGGTTTATGGGATTTATGAGGACAGAACCATTATGACATGTACAGGCTTCATGAAGACAGAGCTTTTATGATGAAAGCCCCATTATGAGGTTGTTTGGCTTTATGAGGTCAGTGCCTTTATGGGGCCTGCACCATTATGAGATTTATGGGTGTGATGGTTCAGACCTGGCTCCCTGCCAAATGCCCGAACTCACAGTAGCAACCCCTTCCCCCTCCTTTCTTCCCTTAGAGCAAAGGAAAAAAAACTATGAAAAACTGAAGAACCTGGAATCAAGCTAATTATATAAAAATATATATATATTTATGTATATTACAGCTATATACAATTAAGATGCTATGTACACAGCACAGGGAATCCAAACACCCCTTGAAGGGAAAGGGAAAAGAGAAAAGGGGACAAAAGCAGACAAAAAGGGAAACCAAACACATATACACAATCAAACACAAGAACTGTCCTAATAACTAGCAAAACAAATCTCACCATGTCCCTTAGAAAAGCAGGATTGGCAGACAGGGCCAGCACTCTCCAGTCTCCCCTGTGGTAGGCCAGGGGACACTGCAGGCTCAGCCTTAGATAAGCGAGACCAACACAAAGACCCACTGCCCTGAACCTCACCAGAAGAGAAGAGAGCGAGGTCTCTGATCTCCAACTTATTTATACTCTGGTTTATGTGCAAATCGTATGAAATACTGGGTACAAGGCCACTTCCTTGGTTACAAACTGGTTACCAGGAAGGCCCAGACCAAAACCTTCACAGGGAGGAATCTTCATTCTTATGCCATTTGGGGACTCAGACTGACCATTTCAGCGCGGGGGTTCTGACACCAAACAAATGAAGTTCCACCCAGAAAAAAAAGACCTTACCTTCCATCTCTCCTGAGAAATTGGTGAGCCACTCTTGGCACTCCAGGCACAAAGAGATGTTCTTGTGCTGGCACCTTTTGTCTGGGAGGAATCTTCATTCTTATTCCATTTGGGGGATCAGACTTGTGGGGTGCTGAGCTGAAAAAAGACACACTATGGACAAACCATACTAACTGGCCTCAGTTAGGCCTGGCCCTGACAGAGCCAGAAGCCTCTTTGCAGGCAGTGGAAAGATACAGGAGCAGTGATACCAGACTGCAGGAATGTAAACAAAGAGAAACCTGGGACAAAAATAAGGAGGAGTTTTAGGAGA
>NW_020957322.1:23013-28737 GCF_003031625.1 Empidonax traillii | reverse complement strand
TGACAGAGCCAGAAGCCTCTTTGCAGGCAGTGGAAAGATACAGGAGCAGTGATACCAGACTGCAGGAATGTAAACAAAGAGAAACCTGGGACAAAAATAAGGAGGAGTTTTAGGAGAAAAACAATGTCTTCATATCACATGGACACCTGTGTGCAGCCAATAGGCAGTGTGTCAGTAATGCACGCTCGGGTCGTGGGTTACAGCAAATAACCAATAGTTTGAAAGTGATCACGCCCTGGGGGGCAGTGAAAGTGTATAAGAGGTTGGGTTATGTAAATAAAGCAGAACATTTGTGTAAATCATCCTGATTGGTGTGCAGTTTGTTCTGGAAGCTCCTCTGCCAACATCCACGTTATATCACAGCTGTCCCTTTGTTGTCACCAGTCCCCTGTGACGTCACTTGTCCCCAGTTATGTCACTGCTGTCCCTGTGATGACACCTCTGTCCCCTGGGATGTCACCGATAGCCCTGTGACATCACAGCTGTCCCTTTGTGGTCACTAATCCCCTGTGACATCACTGGTCCCCAATGATAACATTGCTGTTCCTGTGATGTCATGGATGTTACCGATGACGTCACTGGTGTCTCTGTGATGTCACCCCTTTCCTTGTGATGTCACCGATGTCCCCAATGACGTCACTGATGTCCTTGGGAGATCACGGCTGCCCCTTTGTTTTCACCAGTCTTCTGTGATGTCTTTGCTCCACATTGACATCGCTGCTGTCCCTGTGATGTCACCAATGTCCCCCATGACATCACTGGTGTCTCTGTGTTGTTATCCAGGTCCCCTGTGATGTCACTGATGTCCCTGTCACCAGTCCCCAGTGATATTTCTGGTCCCCAATGATACCATTGCTTTCTCTGTGATGTCACCACTGTCCCCTGTAATGCTCCCAGTGTCACCGATGATGTCAGTGGTGTCTCTGTGATGTCACACCTGGCCTTGTGATGTCACCGATGTCCCCTGTCATGTCACAGATGTCCCCACTGATGTCACTGGTGTTTCTGTGGTGTCATCACTGTCCCCAGTGATGTCAACAATGTCCCCAATGATGTCACTGCTGTCCCCAGTGATGTCACCACTGTGCCGAGCTGTGGCACCATGTGCCCGTCATGTCACCGATGGCAGTGATGTCCCTGTGACATCACAGCTGTCCCTTAATATTCAACAGTCCCCTGGGAAGTCCTTGGTCCCCTGTGACATCAGTAGTCCCCTGTGATATCAACAATGACCCTGATGATGTCACTGAGGTCACTGTGATTTCACCCTTGTCCTTGTGAAGTTGTTTAAGTCCCCTGTCATGTCACCAATGTCCCTGTGACATCACAACTGTCCTTTAGGTGTCAGCAGTCCCTTGTGACGTCGCTGCTCCCCAGTGATGTCATCACTGCCTCTGTGATGTCACCACTGTTCCCAGCGGTGGCTCCATGTCCTCGTGATGCCACTGATTTCCCTGTGACATCAGGGCTGTCTTTTTTTGTCACCAGTCCCTGTGATGTCACTGGTCCCCTGTTGGCAGAGGAGCTCACGGTGAACAAACACACGCAAACCAATATGGTTTAAGCAAATGTTCCGCTTTATTTACATAATCCAGGCTCTTAAATACCCTCAGAGCCCTTCAGTGCATGAACACCTTCAAACCATTGGTTAAATGTTGTAAATCACAAGGCAAACGTGTATCCCTAACCCCCTTATCACTGGGTAAGGGCAGCTGTGCATGGGGCATGAAATCATTGCCTTTCTCCAAAAAATCCTCCTTAATATCTCAATAGTTTACATTCTTGCAGCCTGATATCAATGCCAGTACTTTTCCCCCAACCTGCAAACAGGCCTCTTGCTAAGACAGATTGAGGTCTGTTAGTATGGTTTGTTCATCGTGCTTTTTATTAGTTAAGCACCTCACAGAAAAAAGCTGGGACTCCCAAAGACACCTCCTTGCTGCCTCCTCCCACATGGGGGTGCCCAAGCAGGTAACGACAGATCATGGACCCTCATCTGTTGCGAAGGCCACACAAGACTTCTTTGCGCTGTGGGGAATCGAGCACCGCACGGGTATTCCCTGCTCTCCAGCTGCTCAGAGTGCTGTTGAAAGAGCCCATCTCACACTCTCGACCATGTTGGAGAGACAACAAAAGTCTTGTGTCGGACTCACCCCCCAGGAACGGCTTCAAAAAGCCACATCTGTGCTCAATTTTTAAATCAGATGGAGAGAGATCAAACACTTTTCTCCCTCCAGACCTGTTGTTCCAACCCAAGCAAAAGTTCTCTATAAAGATCTTATAACAGGAAAATGGGTGGGGCCTTTTCTCCTCATAACGTGGGGAGGGGCCACGCCTGTCTTTTCACAGATCCAGGGCCAAGATGGGTGCCATCCAAGGGAGTAAGACCATACCAGGAGCTGGGCGTGCAGTCATCATTATCACTGCAATCTTCATAAAATCAGTTCCCTATTCAAGGTGTGCCATGCACTGAGAGCTGCAAGGGACTCGAGGACCTTGGTGCACTTTGGAGACAAGGAGTGGTGGAATTGTTGGGGTTTGGCCCATGTGAAGTCGTAAATTGCTTTTGGTTTCCTTTCTTGGAGGTGATGAAGAGAATAAGCCAGTGACTGCAGGAACCCCTGAACCAGTCAAAGGGACCTGGGGACCTGCTTTTGGAAGGTGGATTTATAAGTGTATCAGGGATTTTGTTGATATTTTTTGGTTTGTGTTTGGCCCAGCCACCTGCAAAAGTTTTGTTCTCTGCCTGCCAAGTTCACTGATAAATGGGAGTTTCGTCCTTGGAGAGAAAGTTTCCTGTATAAAGTGTTTTAATTGGTGTTCTGTGATTGGCTGGTTGTCTGTAGAGGACGTTTGAAGGAGAAACTGAAGAGGAGAGGATGAAGTAAAACCCCCAGACCCAAAGAGATCCGACCCCTCCAATGAAACAGCGCATGCGTGAGGGGAATTCCAAAGTATTCCCGCATGGCTGAAGGGGTGCACTTCTAGAACCAAGGGGGCGGCCTGAGAACTTTGGGAGCTTTGCTGATGTCACTGGTGTCTCTGTGATGGTACACCTGGCCTTGTGCAGTCACCGATGTCCCCTGTGATTTCTCTGCTGTCCCTGTGACATCACGGTTTCCCATTATTGTCACCAGTCCCTTGTGATGTCAGCAATGTCCCAGATGATGTCACTGGTGTCTCTGTGATGTCACCTCTGTCATTGTGAAGTCACCGATGTCCCTTGTGATGTCAGTGATCTCCCTGTGACATCAGGGCTTTCCTTTTTTTGTCACCAGTCCCCTGTGATGTCACTGTTCCTCAGTGGTGTAATCTCTGTCCCTGTGATGTCACTGCTGTCCCCAGCGACTTCAGCAATGTCCTCGATGATGTCACTTGTGTCTCTATAATGTCCACCCTGTGCTTCTGAAGTCACCAATGTCCCTGTGACATCACAGCTGTCCCTTTGTTGTCAACAGTCCCCAGTGATGTCACTCATCTCCCTGTGAAGTCACCACTGTCCCCTGTGATGTCAACAATGACCCTGATGATGTCACCGGTGTCACTGTGATTTCACCCTTGTCTTTGGGAAGTCACTGAATTCTCCTGTGATGTCACTAATGTCCCTGTGACATCAGGGCTGTCCCTTTGTTGACAACAGTCCCCTGTGAGGTCACTGGTCCCCCATGATGTCATTGCTGTCCCTGTGATGTCACTACTGTCCTCAGAGGTGGCACCATGTCCCCGTGAGGTCACTGATGTCCCTGTGACATCATGGCTGTCCCTTTGTTTTCAACAGTCCCCCGTGATGTCACTGGTCCTCAATGATGTTACTGCTGTCTCTGTGATTTCATCTCTGTCCCCAGTGACTTCAGCAATGTCCCCGATGATGCCACTTGTGTTTCTATAATGTCAACCCTGTGCTTCTGATATCCTCGTGACATCACGGCTGTCCCTTTATTGTCAAAAGTCCCCTGTGATGTCACTGGTCCCCAGTGAAGTCACCCTAGTCTCTGTGATGTCACCATTGTCCCCTGTGATGTCACCCATGTCCCTCGTGATGTCACTGGTGTCCCTGTGATGTCATCTCGCCTTTGTGAAGTCACTGATGACCCCAGTGATGTCACGCATGTCCCTGAGATGTCACCACTATCCCCAGTGATGTCTCTGTGATGTCACCCGTTTCATCCGCGGCCTTGTGATGTCATTGATGTCCCCTGTGATATTAAAGATGTCCCCGTTAATGTCACTGGTGTGTCTGTCGTATCATCACTGTCCCCTGTGATGTCAACAATGTCCCCAGTGATGTCCTGCTATCTCTGTGATGTCACCACTGTGCTGAGCCATGGCACCATGTCTCCGTTATGTCACCGATGTCAGTGATGTCCCTGTGACATCAGGGCTGTCCCTTTGTTGTCAGCAGTCCCCTGTGACATCATTGGTCCCCAGTGATGTCACTGCTGTCTCTGTGATGTCACCACTGTCCCCAGCGGTGGCACCATGTCCCCGTGAGGTCACCAATGTCCCTGCAATGTCACCAAATGCATTGGACTTCACCAACATCCCTGTGACATCATGGCTGTCCCTTTGTTTTCACCAGTCCCCCATGATGTCACTGGTCCTCAGTGATGTCACTGCTGTCTCTGTGATTTCATCCCTGTCCCTGTGATGTCATTGATGTCCCCATGACATCTCTGCTGTCCCTTTGTTTTCATCATTTTCCTGGAATTTCATTGTTCCCCAATGATTTCACCGATGTCCCTGTGATGTCACCAGTGTCCCCTGTGATGTCAGCAATGTCCCAGATGATGTCACTGGTATCTCTGTGATGTCACCCCTGTCCTTGTGAAGTCACTGATGTCCCCTGTGATGTCACCCATGTCCCTGTGACAACAGGCTTAGCCTTTGTTCTCATTAGTCCCGTGTGATGCCACTGGTCCCTGTGACATCACTGCGGTCCCTCTTATGCCACCACTGACGTCAGGGGTGGCACCTTGTCCCTGTGACTTCTCCAATGTCCCTGTAATGACACCAGTCCTTTGTGATGTCACCAGTCCCCCGTGATGTCACCATTGGCCCTTTTGATGTCAGCAATGTCCCCGATTCTTGGCAGAGGAGCTCTCAGTGAACAAACGCACACAAACCAATATGGTTTAAGCAAATTTTCCACTTTATTTACATAACCCAGGCTCTTAAATACCCTCAGAGCCCTTCAGTGCATGAACACCTTCAAAACATTGGTTAAATGCTGTAAATCACAAGGCACACATGTATCCCTAACCCCCTTATCATTGGGTAAGGGCAGCTGTGCATGGGGCATGAAATCATTGCCTTCCTCAAAAACCTCCTCCTTATTATCTCAATAGTTTGCATTCTTGCAGCCTGATATCAATGCCAGTACTTTTCCTGCCATCTGCAAGCAGGCCTCTTGCACCCGTGGGGGATGCAAGTGGGGTTGGGAAGGGAAAGGAGGAGAACACGGTGAGAGCAGGAGCTGGAGGAGCAGCCCCAATGCTCCCAGCTCCCAGCCCTTGCCCAGCCCAGCAAAGCCCAAGTAAGCCCAGCCTGGAACTCCCAGCCCCATCTTCCCAGCTCAGGAGCTCTGTCAGAGAGAACAGGCCGGGCTGGGCGATTCTCCCTGGGCACTGGCTGTGCTGGAGCTCCCTGGGCTGGCTGAGGGAGGGCCTCACCGGGACAGAGGTTGTGCTGCTGTTCAGCTCTTGCACGTGAGGCTTGAGAGGGAAA
>NW_020957322.1:17750-19574 GCF_003031625.1 Empidonax traillii | reverse complement strand
GGGGGCGGGGCGGGGTCTCTGCCGGCGGGGCGCGCGCACAGCCCCGCGGTGGCTGCCGGGAAAGGGATGGCGGCGACAACGGAACGTGCTCAGCATTGTGAGACCTTGCGGGGGCTGCGGCGGGGCTGGGGATGCGCTCGGGGGCTGCGGGGAGCGCGGCTGTGGGCGGGAAGGCTGGAGGGCTCGGCAGAGTGGACAGGAGGGGCTCGAGGGTTGCCGAGGAGGTTTTGAGGTCCGTGAGGGGCTTTCGAGGGGTCGCGGAGGAGATTTGGTGTTGTGAGGGCGCTCAGAGGGGAGGGTGGAGGTGCCTGAAGGGGTTTAGGAGGTCCCTGAAAGGGCTGGGGGCCTTGGAACCCTCGGGGTGGGGGGGGGGGGGGCTGTTTAAACGCCATGGCTGCACTGCGCAGGCGCCGGCCGAGTTTCCACGAGGGAACTTCAATTCCCAAAATTTCGCGCGCGGCGGCGCCATTGCCGCTCGTGCCACAGCGCCCCCTGCCGGCTGGGCGGACCGACCGCAGGGAAAGCGGGTCCTGATGCTCCCCCCGAACCCCAGAGACCCCCAAAACTCAGCACACAGAGACCCCACAGGGAGGGGGACTCAGGGGGTCCCTAAAGCCTATCAGTGGGGTTCAGGGGGTCCCCCAGCCTTCAGGGGAGGGGTACTGGGGGTGCCACCCAAAGTCTTGGGGAGACATGAACCACATGTGGGTAAGGGGATCCCAGTGCCCCCAGTATAGCCCAGTGACCTCCCAGTGGCTCTCAGTATGGCCCAGTAAATCCCCCAGTGACAACTGAGTTTTTCCCAGTGACCTCCCACTGCCCCCCAGTATGGCCCAGTAACCTCCCAGTGTCCCCCCGTGTGTCCTGGTAATCCCCCAGTAATCACCCAGTCCCTCCCAGTGCCTCCTGGTTCCCCCCAATATGTCCCAGTATGCCCCAGTAATCCCCCAGTGCCCCCCAAAGCCCCCCAAGTGTCCCCAGTGTGTCCCGAGATGCCCTTGACCTTCCTGTGAGCGTGAGAGGATGGGGCCGTTTTGGGGGTTAGAGGGGCCAGAGGGGCCTTCTGGGGGGAGATGGAGGGTTGGGGACATCAAGGATGGGGTTTGGGGACAGTGGGGAGGGGTTTGGAATGGGGGGTGTCAGGGGAGAATTGGGGCCATGGGGAGGCCTTGGGGACACTGGAGGCACCAGGGGGGTCTCGGGGTGCCAAGTGGGAAATTGAGGACACCAGGAGGGTCTTGGGGACACCAGGGGGGTCTCAGGACTCACCTGGTTGTGGTGCTGCCACTCCTGTCCCCCCAGGCCCCAGTGAGGACCCCCAAATGTCCCCTAACCCCCACTTTTCCTTTAATCCCCTCCCCCCACTCACATCCCTTTGACCCCCCAATGCTCCCAAGACCCCTTTTAACTCCCCCAAATGCACCCAGAGGCCCCCAAAACGCCCCAAATCCCAATCAAACACCTCCCAAAGAGGGATCACCTGGCACCCTGGCACAGGAACACACTGGGCTGTACTGGGGGCACTGGGAGGAGCTCAGGTGTCCCATGACAACGTGGCCCAGCTCCAGGAGAGATCAGGGGGCAGTGAGGAGGTCCTGGTCTGTCCTGGTCTGTGATTCTTGGCCTGCACTCAGTGCTGGGGAGGCCACCCTGGAGTGCTGTGTCCAGCTCTGGCCCCTCAGGTCAGGAAGGACATGGAGGGGCTGGAGCAGGGGCAGAGAAGAGCAGGGAGGGTGGGGAAGGGACTGGAGCACAAGTGCTGTGAGGAGAGGCTGAGGGAGCTGGGGTTGTTGAGCCTGGAGAAGAGGAGGCTCAGGGGAGACC
>NW_020957322.1:9200-10586 GCF_003031625.1 Empidonax traillii | reverse complement strand
TGACATCACAGAGTACTGTTGACAAGAAAGGGAAGGTTGTGATGTCAAAGGGACATCAGTGACATCAAAGGGACATCAGTGCTACCACTGGGGACAGTGGCTACATCACAGAGACAACAGTGATATCACAGGTGACTGGTGACAATGAAAGGATAGCTGTGATGCTACAGACATAACAGTGATGTCACACGGGACTGTTGACATCAGAGGGACATTGGTGACATCACGGGGACAAGGTACCACTGCTGGGGACAGTGGTGACACTGCAGGGACAGCAGTGACATCACTGGGGACTGGTGACAATGAAGGGATAGCTGTGATGTCACAGGGAAATCAGTGACATTAAATAGGACATTGGTGACTTCACAAGGGCAGGGCTGAAATTACAGAGACAACAGTGACATCATCGAGGATATTGATGACATTACAGGGGACACTGGTGACATCACAGTGACATAGGTGACATCACTGGGGACCAGTGACATCACAGGGGACTGCTGACAACAAAGGGAAAGCAGTGATGTCACATGGACATGGGTGACATCAAAAGGGACATCGGTGACTTCAGAAGCACAAGGATGACATGACAGAGACACCAGTGACATCATTGGAGACATTGTTGACATCGCAGGGGACAGTGGGGACATCAAGGGAACATGAGGGATATCATTGGGGTCAGTGACATCTCAGGGAACTGGTCACAAGAAAGAGTCAGCCATGATGTCACAGGGACATCACTGACATCAGTGACATGACAGGGACATGGTGCCATGGCTTGGCACAGTGGTGACATCACAGAGACAGCAGGACATCATTGGGGACATTGTTGACATCACAGGGGACAGTGATGACACCACAGAGACAGCAGGACATCATTGGGGACATTGTTGACATCACAGGGGACAGTGATGATACCGCAGAGACACCAGTGACATTAATGAGGAAAACTTTAATATCACAGGGGACATCGATGACTTCACAGTGCCAGGGGTGACAACACAGAGACACCAGTGACATTATCGGTGTCACTGTTGACATCACAGGGGTTAGTGGTGACATCACAGGGACATGGGTGACATCACTGGGGTCATCAGTGACTTCACAAAGACAGGGTGACATCACAGAGACACCAGTGACATCACTGGGGACATGGGTGACATCACAAGGGACAGTGGTGACATCACAAAGACACGTGAAATCATAGGGACCAGTGACATCGCATGGGACTGTTGACAATAAAGGGACTGCCGTGAAGTCACAGAGAGATTGCTTACATCACAGGGGACATCTGTGACTGCAGAAGGCCAGGGGTGACATCACAGAGACACCAGTGACATTATTGGTGGCACTGGTGACATCATAGGGGACAGTGATGACACCCCAGAG
>NW_020957322.1:0-3066 GCF_003031625.1 Empidonax traillii | reverse complement strand
CATTCTCCACCCTTGGAGCCTCCTTGGGCAGCCCTGGAGCTGCTGTCAGTCCAAAGCAGCCCGGGAGCACTGCCCCATCCCACAGCCTGGAGCCCCTAACCCAGCCCCACACTGGCTCCAGCACACCAGCAGCTCTGCCCCTCACCCTCCTGGAGCCCCAGAGTGGCCAGTGGGCCACAAGTCCCCCCTGGGGGGTGGGCACAGGGGGCAGAGCAAATCAAACCCCGCATGGTTGGACCCTCCATCTGGGCACAGGGAAGCTGCACTGGCACCAGACTGTGGGTGGGAGCTGCACTTCTCTCTCTTTCCTTACTTCTTCTTATTCTCTCAATCCCTCATAATATTTTAGGAAACTTAAAACTGGATGGGTTGGGTTTTTGCTGACTTGTCTGGGTTGGCCTGTGCTCAGTCAATGCTTTGGGGAATGCTCTGTTCTGGTGGAATGTTGCCCTTTCACCTTTTGCCAAGCTCCCTTCTTTTCTAAAGTTTACCAGTACAAGTGTGATATTTGACCTCTTTAGAGGTCAAAAGTGTGTTGCATCTTTTCCACTGTGCTCCCTCAAGGTACTTAAAGAACTGAAGTTCATTTTCAAATATCTGGAGGGTGGATATTTTTGATGCCTTGTCTATTTTTTAAAGGAAAACCCCTTTGAGGAGCTCAAAACTCAAACCTGGGGTCTTACAGTCACCATCCCTGCAAGTGTTCAGAAAACACTGAGCTGTGGCACTTGGGGACACGGTTCAGTGGTGAAGATGCCAGTGTTGGGTTAATGACTGGATTCCATGATCTCAGAGATGTTTTCCATCCTTAACAATTCTGTGATTCTGTGGGGACTCAAACTCTTCCTTGGGCATTCTGTTCCAATATTTGATAACCCTCAGTCATTTTTCTGATGCTGCAGCCAAGGAAATTCATGGAATAAAGGGGTCATTTTGACCCTGCAGGGCCTGGTGGAACCTTGTCTGTTGGGAAACACAAAGGGATGTGTGGGAGGGTTTCACTGACAACCAGGAGAATTTTGGAGAGGGACCTTTACACACCCAGAAATTGATGTGTCCACACATCTCTGCCTGGGTGTGGGTGTGAATTGACTGTGGTGTTAATGTTGTTATTGTGAATCTATAATTCAGTAACTGTGAAAATTGTAGCAAATGCTATTGAATCACTTGATAACTGTTAAATTGGTCAGTGATTAGGTTCCACTAATCTCTTCTGCCTCTTTATATTTGTGACTGTGTTTTGCCCACCAGCCCATCCCTGGGGCTGAGGATGGTTTTGTCCAGGTAATTTCCAGACAAAAAGGCCAATCAAAAGTCCAGTAACGCCTTTGCTAATTACATCTTCAAGAAAACGGAAGAGAAGGTTGTTGGCGCAGTTGGAATTAGTAGCAGTAGCCATGTAGGGGAGAGGAATAGCAGGCCCGAGCAGGGCCAGACTCCCTCCTCCCCCGGCTTGGGCCAGGGTGGGGGGAGCAGATGTAGCACTGAAGTCCTCCCTTCTCTCTTCTAAGAGAGTGAAGAAAAAAAAAGTTTAAAAGACGGACTGCTTGGACAGAAACCGCTGTGGAAGAATTCCAGCCGAAAGATAACGGAGCTTCCAAGGTCGAAGCTGGCAGCCGAAGCTGCAGCAAGGAAAGTAAAGTGCAAAAGGCCTTGTTTCCCCCCCCACTTTTTGCTCTCTCTCCTCAGCAGGGAAAAGACTGAAAAGTAATCCCTGCAACTTGTAAAAGTTTGTTGGAATAAGGAGACCCCCCATGCGGCTGATAGAGGAGTCTGTGGATGTACCAAAGAGAACCGAGACTTCATGAGAAGGACTGAAGTGAGGCAGAGTCCTGGTGGAGATTTGTAACCCTGAGGGAAACCTGTGCTGGAGCAGTGACGACTCAGGTGGGATACTGGGATCCATGTGTGTGTGGATCCACACTGCTGTTGAAGATTTTGTGACCCTGAGAAATCTCATGCTGGAGCAAGACGGCCCATGTGAGATGTTGGGATCCGTGTGTGTGTGGATCCGTGCTAGACCCATGCCGAGAAGTCTATCAAGGACTGTTCTCCCATGGGGAGGGACCTCCATAGGGAAACAGGGGTGAACTCTTAAACCATTATCCCCTGTAACCCTGTGGAAGAAGATCCATAGTAAGCAAGTGTCCCCTTGCAAGCCTATGGAAAGAAGACCCTTTGGGACCTGGGTAACCCCCAGCCTTCGGTCTTAGCCCAGGAGGGGGGTAAGCCCAGCCCTGGAAGCCAACACAGAGCGAGAAAGAGAGAGAAAAAGTTCCAGCTGCAACGAGAATACTGCTGCTACTGAAGATCTATTACTAGAGAAAGAGAGCTGGAACTCCAGAAATAGAGAATGAGACTACTTCTTCTCCTTGGACTAGTATAAAAGGGGAAGAAGTATTTCTGTAAATATATAGCACTTCAACTTGAGTAAAAATTGTTGTAGATATAGTTCTTTAGTTTTTAATTTATTAGTAGTTTTTGTTTTACTAGTAATAAATGTTTATACTATTTTCCCCAAATCCTGTCTCTCTTTTGTCTGCAAAAACCTTCGCTCAACTAGTAGTAATTGTGTGGGGGGTGGAAAGCAAATTGACCCAGAGAAAAACCACAACACCCCCTTATCTTCCTGTTCAAATCCTTTGCACTCTGACCCTCTTGCATTCCAAGGCTCTGTGTAAATCATTCCATTTCATAGAAAATTATATTTTTGTGACTTCCACTTAAAAATTTTCCTCCTCAGCTACACTACAAAACAACTCCAATTAGTTGTTGAAGAATTAAAAACACGAAGATAATGAAAGGAAAAAAAAATTGTTTGTCTGTATTTTAATGAGCTCCACAGTGTGTTTAGAGACAAGTCCATGATCCAGAGGTACTGAGAGAAGATTGAAGAAGCTGCTCAAGAAGTCAGAAGCCAAACTCCCAGTCCCTTGAAGCATTGCTGGGCCCCACTGAGGGCAGGCACTGACAAAGCCTCCCCAGGGACTCCTGAGAGCAGATCCTTGCAGGCCAGGAGTGCAGGCACACAAAGGCTCTGGGCAGTGTCACAATGGTCCCCTGATT
>NW_020957321.1:69409-72475 GCF_003031625.1 Empidonax traillii | reverse complement strand
AAAAAAAAAAACTATTTGTTTATTAGTACAAATGGATCTCTCAGATGGAAATAGAGCCATCAAGGCTTTGGGCCCCTCATACCAAGAAAAATTTGAGGGGCTGGAGCATTTCCAGGGAAGGGAATGGAGCTGGGAAGGGGCTGGAGCAGCAGGAGGGGCTGAGGGAGCTGGGGGGGCTCAGCCTGGAGAAAAGGAGGCTCAGGGGGGACCTTCTGGCTCTGCAATCCCTGACAGGAGGGGGGAGCCGGGGGGGGTCGGGCTCTGCTCCCAGGGAACAGGGACAGGAGGAGAGGGAACGGCTTCAGGCTGTGCCAGGGGAGGGGCAGGTTGGATATTGGGGAAAATTCCTTCCTGGAAAGGGTTGTCCAGCCCTGGCACAGCTGCCCAGGGCAGTGTTGGAGTCTCCATCCCTGGAGGGATTTAAAATCCCTGTGGATGTGGCACTGGGGGACAGGGGTCAGTGGTGGCCTTGGCAGAGCTGGGGAGTGGTTGGACTGGATGATCTCAGAGGGCTTTTCCAACCCTAAGGATTCTGTGATTCCAAATCTGAAGGAGGGCTGTGTGTGGTGCTTTGACCCCAGTCTGTGGTGAAGCCCCCAGTCATTTGCTGCTCACCCTCCACCCCCTCAGAAGATTTGGGCAGACAATGTGAGGGGCCAAAGCCAGAAAACTGGTGTGTCAAGGAAAAGTCACTTTGCTAAGGAAAGGGGAAAAGCAACTTCTCACTTTTCATGGTTGCTGGATTCATTCCTCACTTTTTACCTTTTGGTGGGAGCCCTTTCTCCTTCTGATTGCCTGATTTGTGCAGGAATATCACTAATTCAGAATTTGGGTATCAGAGTTGATCCTTAATGCTTAAAATTATTAATATTAAGTGTCCCGAGTGCAGGTGTCTCATTTTCTGCACAACCTCCGTGTTCTGGAGTGCTTTGTGGGGCAGAGGGACAGAGCTGGACACGTGCCCTTGGCTGTGTTCTGCCCACCAGGGATTGCTGAGGCTTCTACTTCTCTGCTACCAAGAAAACCTCGGGATGCAAAACAGGATGGTCCTGGGTGGTCCTGAGTTAAGTTTAGGCAGGAGAGCTCCTGATCCTGGTTCACAGGCTGGAAAAAATGGGGGTAAATATAAATTTTTCCCTCTAGGAAGTTTATCAGGGGGCTCTGGTGTGGAGTTCTCCACCTAGGCTGGGTGAGCTGTTCTGGTGATCCGTTATTCCTCATCCACATGGAGCAAATCCCTTCATCCCCACGGCGGAATTTCCAGGAGGAGCTTTGAAAGGCAAGAACAAGCAGAAGGGTTTTGGCTCCCACTGTTCATTCCAGCGGAGATGATTCTGCCCCTTTGGAGTAGCTTGAGAGAGCCTCTGGCAGCTCCAGAGCACAAACTCCCTGAGCATTGTCCAGTTTGGAGATGTTACAGCCCGGACTTGTCCCACTGGGGGCACAGATGCCTCCCAGAGGTGGAGGGAGTGGGAACAGCTGGAAAAAACGAGCCGGGAGAAGCCTCAAATCGGGGTTTTACTGAGTGTCCAGCTGCTGAAGGAGGCTCAGCACTTCACAGTGAGCAGCTCCCCAGCGTGCCCAGGCGGTGCCAGCCCTTCCCTTTGTAGTAAACGACATCCAGAGAACTACAAAGCTCAGCCGGATTCTTCTCGTTCGCAGCGACTTTTCTTCTGTGCTGGTGTCGAGTCCAGCGGGACAAACTCCACCACTGCTGTCCCTTTTTTTTTCCCTCCTGCCCCCAAAACACACTGGTCAGGTGTCCTTGTGAAGTGGTTGGGCTCCCTGGTGCTCCTTTGTGGGGAAGTTCTAAGGGAGGGCATCGCCCCTCCCAAAAACAGCCCCTCGACGTCTTCGAGGGACAAACCAGCAAATTCCAGGCACTTTCCTGTGGGGAGGAGGAGTTTGGCTCTCAGGACACCATCAGCAGGTGGGAAGCGTGGCCAGGATTCCTCATGTCTGGCATTCCTGGCTCTGGGAGGGAGTTGCAGTCCTCTAAGTGAGAGGAATAGATTCCCGATCCCAAAGTTGTGGCAGCTGGAGCAGCGATCCCAGAGAGCTCTCTTGGCTCTCCCTGGGCAATGTCTTCCTTGGGTGCCACCAACCTCCACCTTTTGTTTGGGAATTGTGCAAGGGACATCTTCCCTTCCCCATGGGAAGACCCTCAGTGTTGCAGACAGAGCCTGTTGTGTCTCACATGAGCCGGACTGAGATCGTGAGTGGGCAGGACCCTCTGGCTGATCCCAGCGTTCCAATATCCTGGGAACCCTCTGGACTGGAGGAATACAGGGATTTTTTTTAACCCAAGGTTAAGCCATGGAATAGTCAAAGGAAAATGAGACCACACAGGATGCAGCGAATCCACAGCAGGGACACCTTCCACTCTCCCAGGTTGCTCCAAGCCCCATCCAGCCTGGCCTTGGACACTTCCAGGGATCCAGGGGCAGCCACAGCTCCTCTGGGAAATTCATTCCAGGGTCTCCCCACCCTCCCAGCCAGCAATTCCTTCCCAATATCCCATCTATCCCTGCCCTTTGGCAGTGGGAAGCCATTCCCTGTGTCCTGTCCCTCCATGCCTCCAGGCCCACGAGATGGTTCCTAAATTCCCAAATTCAGGTTCTCTTAAATTTTCTCTGTTTTTCAGTCTGGGGGATTTTTCCCTTCACTGTGGATCAGATACATCTGTGCTTGTCTCATGTCTTTGCATCAGAACCGATCAAGGATCAGAGATTCATGTCCTTATATCCAAAATTATCCAGAACCAGAGCAGGGCCCCCCTTAGTCTGGGCCAACCTGGCGTTGGTGGCGTCCCAGTTGAACATTTCCATTATAAACTCGGCTTCCATAAGGGTTAAATTTGCTTCAGGAATCGTTTAACCCAGAAGTTCTTGCAGAAAAGAGGGAGTCTGGCTGTTCACAGAGACTGACAGGTCTCCCCCTGCTCCCAGCTCAGGGAACGTGCCCGCTGCAAGATTTGGGAACGAGATTTGGGGAGCTGATGTTTCGTGGGCTGGGAAATTTTGGACAAGATGAATAAATTCATTGTTCTTGCAAACGATAAGGCAT
>NW_020957321.1:57917-68436 GCF_003031625.1 Empidonax traillii | reverse complement strand
CCCAGTCCCTCTCCAGCTCTCCTGGAGCCCCTTTAGGCCCTGCCAGGGGCTCTCAGCTCTCCCTGGAGCCTTCTCTTCTCCAGGGGAACCCCCCCAGCTCTCCCAGCCTGGCTCCAGAGCAGAGGGGCTCCAGCCCTGGCAGCATCTCCGGGGCCTCCTCTGGACTCTCTGCAGCAGCTCCACGTCCTTCCTGTCCTGAGGACACCAGGGCTGGATGCAAGTTCAAATATTTTTTATATGTTCCAAGACCTATATTTGCTATTTATGAAATATTTTGAATAATTGGATTGGTTTTGTGGGGCTGTGATGTGTGTGTGTGTGTAAGACATGGTCTGTTTTTTTCTTTAAATCCATATACATTTATATCATAATTATGTTATTACTTACATTACACTTATATTTATGCCCTGCTTAAAATCCCAGCACAGCTCTGGGAGCTTGGCTTTATTTCCCACAGACTTCCTTGTGGTCCAGGGTTGACCTTCCACGTCCCCATAATGTCATTCCTCCATTAGGTATTCGGGATTGGGAACATGACAATTATCAGGAATTTTTCTGGGTGTTCACGGCTCGGAACTGGGAGCTCTGCAGAGCAGCCCAGCAGATTTTTTGGGAGCGTGTGTGGGCTCAGAAGTTTAAACAGAAGATCAGAGACTGTGAAAACGCTGCAGTTGCTTTGAAAGAATTTCTCGGGGCGGGTTTGGGGGGGTGGGGGGCTGGAGGGCTGGAAGGAAACTCCGGCTTTTTTTTGGCAATATCCCGATTTCACAGACCTTTATCAGGAATTTTTCTCCGTGGATCGTGTTGGGCTCAGCCTCCCCGGTCCGAGCTGTTTGATGTCGAGTTGAAATTCGCTTTGATGGTGATGGGAAGGGATGACAGATCCCTCCTCCCCCACTCCCACGCGGCGTGGACACGGCGCTGCCCTCCCGGCTGGTGGGCGCTGGGGGGGTGGACGGGGAGGGGCTGCTGGTGCTTCCCTGTCTGCTCCAGCCATCTCCAGGAGTTTTGCAATCAGGGATTTGGGAGCCAGAAGCGTTTAAAAACTTGTTTCAGCAACCGGAGGGCGATTGCTCTCAACGCCGGTGGGGCGAAACTGCGGCCCGAGGAGGCCACAGAGCAGCTGAAATGTGGCTCTGGTAGCTGTCCCGGGGGTTTGGAAGGCCTGAGAGGCTCCAGATGGAAAAATCAAGGACCTGGAAGGCGTGATGATATTGGCATTGATGGGATAAAACTGCTGCCTCGTCTTTGCAGTTCTCAAATAAAGGGTTATAGAAGGTAAAGGGCTCTCAGGTCTCTTCTCCAAGGGAACCCCCCCCAGCTCTCCCAGCCTTCAGATGGGTTGTGTTGAGCATCCAGGATGAAGATGGAGAGGGTCGCACAGGTGATCCCACCCTCATCCTTTCCATGGAAAGCTTTCTGGGGAGCCAACCCTGCTCGTCCAGAGGAGCAGGGGTGGGAAGGAAAGTGCAGTGAGGTGGGTGGGTGAGGTGGGCTCACAGCACCCCAAAAATTAATTCTCTTTGCTACCTTGTTCCCAGTGAGGCTCCTGCTTCCCTTCCCTGCACCACTGGCTTGGGAATGTCAGTTTTTTTGGGGTTCTCAGTGGTGCAGGATTGGTTATTCCCGTGTCTGCAGCTTTAGTTTCTGTCTCTGTATCTTTGTTTTTTTTGGATCCTGAGCAACCTACTTTAGTGGAAGGTGTCCTTGTCCGTGGCAGAGGGGTGGAATGAGGTGATCCATCAGTTCCCTTCCAACCCAAACCAGTCTGTGCTCCATCATTTCCGCTCCCACCAAGGACCCGTGCAGGGCCGAGCCCTGAGTTTCTTTGCATGGAGGAGATTCTTCACCTCCATTTCCACATCACACAGGAGCTCCTTTCCCAAAAATCCCCCTTTTCCCCCTTCCCAGCCCATCCCTCTGCCCTCCCTGCTGGCTGAGACGAGCAGGACCCTCTGGCCCCCGGGCGCTTTGGGCTGAGGTTGGCAAAGCCTCCCTTCCTCCAGAAACTCCTCTTTCTTCATCCCACCTCCTGCCCAGCCCAAAGGCCTCTGCAGCGCAATTAAAAATATAGAAAATAATAAACATGTTTCCAAGGCCTGTCCATTGGGCCCTTTCATCTTTCTCCCCCCTTTTTTTGTGTTGTTTTTTTTTCTTTTTCCCCCCCACCACATGTCAACAGAACACGCCCCTGCTCTCCGGATTTTCGGGGCGAAGGACGGTTCCTTCGGCTTTAAAGCCTCGGCCAACAAGTCTTCATTCCGTGTTCCCTCCAACATCTCCAAAGGACCAGAGCCTCTTGTATGCAAATTTCCCCTCTGATCTTTCCTTTTCCCCCCCCCCCGATTCCGCAGTGCCACTCCCTCCCTCCATCCCACCCTTGGAAAAAGGCTCTTCCTCGTCCCTGCGCACGACTCAGTGTGTTGTTGAAAGGTGGTGGAGCCTCTGTGGCGCCTCTTCCCTGAGCACACACACAGAAGGCAAAATAAAATAACAATTCCAGCTTCTTTTTTTTTTTAAGGAAAAAAAAATCAAACTGGAAATCTGAAGAATTAATTGGGTTTGGTTTATTTTATCCCCTTTTGTTGCCTAAGGACCGGCAGGGCTCGGGCCGGCGTTTGAGCCCGTGGGGTTGGAAACGGGGCAAAACCAGCACTAAAGGACATTTTCCCGCTTTAAAACCGTGACAAAATGAGAAAAAAATTAAGTGAAAACACATATAATCTTATAGAACGAGCATATATTATCAACCTCATTATTACACCTGCTTGTGTTAGAGTTGCTCTCACCTCTATTTGATATTTCGGACTGACATTTATACATTATAATATATATTCCATAATATTTTTTTTTAGAATTGCACTAACCTCAAGGTGATTTTTTATTTTAATTAGAGTGACAACTATTTATACATTATTTTTTTTTAAGAACTGCACTTACTCAGGTGTGATTTTTTTTTTTCCACAGTGGCATTTATTCCTAATTGATTAATTTTCAGACTGGCACGCATATATAGAATTTTTTCAGTTGCACTTCTTTTTGGGGGAGGTTCCACTTCCCTGTACGTGTTCCACATATCTTATACCCGTTTTCCTGCCGTTTTCCAGGTGCCTGGAGCCCAGGATTTGGTGGATTTCTCCCCCGTTTATCGATGCCTGCACATCTACTCTGTCCTGGTGAGTAACTTGTTGGCTGAGGAAGGGGATGCTGCTGGAAGGAGGTGCTTGAAAACATCGATTAATTTGTATTTAGTTATAATCTCTTGCTCAAAAGTGCATTCCCAAGGAGAAAATAGCCCAGGGATGGATGGATTTGGGTGAAACCCTTGGAGTTGCTTCATGCAGAGCTTGGAAATATAAAGGGGTGTTTCCTCCAATTGTCACAAATCCTGAGTTTTTAATGTATATGTTTCTTAGTTGGCTGATTTTCCACCAAGAATTCATGTTTGCCCGCACTATCTTCTTTATTTAGTGAAAAAAAGAGGAGTTTGGGGCAGGAATTTGTTTGATTCCATGATTCTGTCATGCTTTTGTCCTCCAAAAATTCATCTTTGTCTACAGTATCTTCATTATTCAATGCAAATGAACGAGTTTTGGGCAGGAATTGGTTTGATTTTATGATTTTTTGACATAGTTTTCCTCCAAGAATACATCTTTGGTCTCAAAAATCTTCATTATTCATTTAAATAGAGGAATTTGGGGGGGGAGTTGGTTGGATTTTGTGATTCTGTGATTCCATGACACAGTTTTCCTCCGAGAATTCACCTTTGTCCACAGTATCTTCATTATTCAGTGCAAATAGAGGAGTTTGGGGCAGAAATTTGTTTGATTTTATCATTTTTTGACATATCTGTCCTCCAAGAGTTCTTGTTCGGCCTCAGTATCTTCATTATTCGGTGAAAGTTGAGGAGCTTTGGGAAATAATTGGTTTGATTTTAGGATTCTATGATTCTATGATACAGTTTTCCTCCAAAAATTCACCTTTGTCCACAATATCTTAGTTTTTCAATGAAATAGAAAAGCTTTGGGCAGGAATTGGGGTGACTTTATGATTCTTTGACAAAGTTTTCCTCTCAGAATTCATCTTTGTCCACTGTATCTTCATTATTCAGTGCAAATAGAGGAGTTTTGGGGAACAATTGGTTTGATTTTATGATTTTATCACGTATTTTTCCTCCAAGAATTCCCCTTTGTCCACGGTATCTTCATTATTCCGTGCAAACAGAGGAGTTTTGGGGGAGGAATTTGCTTGATTTTATGATTTTTTTGGCATATTTTTCCTCCAAGACTTCATCTTTGGCCACGGTATATTCTTTATTTAGTGCAAATGGAGGAGTTTTGGGGAGGGATTTGTTCAAGCATCCATTTGCCAGGGGCAGATTTGCTGCCAAATGCCACCGAACCCACATGTGGCTGGATCTCTCCCGGATCCCTGATGGAAAAATGATGTCCCCCTGGAATTGTTGTGTGCCAGGCTGGCATTTTTTGACTGCCAGTTGCCACCCTGAGCCGTGCCAGTTCCTGAGAACTTTCAGGACAGCTCCTCTATTCGAGCTGCTCTTCCTCCTGGGCCTTAATGAGCACTCAAGGCATTAATTTGGTCATTATTAATTAATCAGGAGCTCAGATAAGGCTCCCTTTGGAGCTCACCCCCCGGACTCTTCATTCCCGAAGCGCTTCCAGCGGCTCCCCAGCTTTGCGTCCACCCACTCACCCAACCTGGGGGGTCTGCATCCGTGTTTTTTTTTTTTTTAAGGAGCTTGGGAGCTGTTGGAGGGCTCTTCTCCCGTGGTTGGACATTCCAGAGCCCAGGCAGCACATGAAAGGAACACTCTGTTCCCAGCTTTCCTCCCTTTCCAAGCCAGGCTTGACAGGGAACTGTTTTTAAGGCCCTTCCAAAGTTTCTCCAGCAATACGTAGAAATTCTGCTGAAGGAGGAGAATCGTCCTAAACCCCAGTTATATAAGATGTCTTTCTGTGCCCTCAGCTGTTCATAATTAAGCCATTTGGCTCCTTTGCTGGGATATTTTGTCGGGATGGAGGAGTTGCCCTCCCCCGAAATTGCGTTGCCGTGTTTGTGTTGGACCAAACCCTCCTCCTCGATTCGTTCGCTGATCGAAGGTTACAACTGCTCTGAGAGGTTTCGTGGCTTTCAAAGTGACCCTCTTTCTCTGGGGAAAGGTCTGGGGGGGAAATAGGGATAGTGGAAGCAGGATATTAGGGATGATGCTGGAGCAGCTCCCGGGCCTGGGTGCGGATTTAGTGGTGTGTTTGTACCTGAAGGTGGGATGAGGAGGAGGAGGAGGATGAAGAGATTCTGGTGGTGGCTGGAGCAGTTTGGCACATTTCAAATGGTTTTGTTTCTACATTTGATGTTTTTTTGTTTTTGTTTGTCGTCTTGTTGCTTTGCCTTTTAATCTGAAATATCAGTCGACCCTCCAAAATGTATCAGGGAAATGCTGCTGTTCCAAGGCAGGTTTCATGGCCAACTCCATGGGATGGATCTGGGTGGGATTGTCTTCTGCTGGAGGTGGGAATAGTGCAGGAGACTTGGTGATGGTGTCTCCACAACTCCCTGACAGGAGGGTGGGGTCTGGTGGGGCCAGTCACTTCTCCCAAATAACAAGGGACAGGAGGAGAGGGAACGGCCTCAAGCTGTGCCAGGGGAGGTTCAGGTTGGATATTGGGAAAATTCCTTCCTGGAAAGGTTTTTCCATCCCTGGCACAGCTGCCCAGGGCCATGGTGGATCCACATCCCTGGAGGGATTTAAGATCCCTGTGGATGTGGCACCTGGGGACGGGGGTCAGTGGTGACCTTGGCAGTGCTGGAGTTGGACTCGATGTCCGAGGCCTTTCCCACCAGAAATGATTCCATGGGGAGGATAAACCTGGAGCAGGGATTCCATGCTGCCAGCTCAGTGTCCTGTGTCCCCACCCTGAGCTGAGATCCCTCAGTCCTCCCATTCCTCCTTCTATCTTTCCACCAAAATCCCTAATAAGGAGAAACCCCCCAGGGCAGAAGGTGTGTTAGTGAGACGGGAGCACCAGAAAAAGGTTCCCGAGGCTCCTTCCAGAATAAAACTGCCCTTTTCCTGACCCGTGATTGAATCCTGCCCTGGCTTTCCAGGCCCAGCTCGGGCTGAACAATGTCAGGGATCCTGCAAGCATCGAGGGAAACGGCCACATCAGTGTCAGGCGGAAGGATCATAATGCAATAGTTACCAAAAAATCCCAATATTTGTCATTTACAATGGCGTTATCTCAACGCTTGGCCTGCAGTTAAAAAGGCCCACGTTGAATAAACATTGGGATATTTATTATTTTTAGTGAAATCGACCTTCCAGTCACCTCGGTTTTATGGCTGCGCTGCTTATAAATTCCCAAAGGATTATTTGAAAAATCCTACTCATATCTGGCAGCCTTATCAGCAGGGCAGGAGTTCACATATTGTACCGGGAGGTCACCCTCCGGTCATGGTCTTCCAGAGGGGGCCAGGCACCTGTAAATCCTTCCTTCAGCAACCAAGGCGAAGTACAATATCAAACAGGCAGGGAGACTTTTCCAGGAAACGCTGAACTTTCTCAGGAAGGGCAGAGGAGGGGGAAAGAAAGTGAAGGAAGGTCGGCCGGGGGTTAATTGAGAGTTGGACCTTGGCGTGGTGGCGGCTCCGGGCAGGACAGGCTCTGCTGGGATTCTTTATGGGACTATTCATCCCCATTCCTTTTCCCTGAGAAAAACGGGCTGACGGTGCCTTGAGGAAGAAATGGGCGTAGGGGAGGCTTTGGGTGTCTGGAGATAGGGAGCAAAACATCCCAGGACTGCTTTTGTGTGTCCTTTCACTCGGGGTTATCCCTCTGTGCAGCTCCCGCTTTGCTCAGGTGTCTTGGGTTTGTGTCCCTGGAACAAAACAAAACGTCCCCAAAAGTGGATTTGTGTGTTATTTCACTTGGGTTCTCTGTGTCTGCAACTCCTGCTTTGCTCAGGTGACTCGAGTTTGTGTCTTTACAACTGACTGGAACGAACCAAAATATCCTAAGAGTGAATTTGTGGGTCGTTTCATTTGGGCTCTGTGTGCCTGCAGCTCCTGGTTTGTTGAGGTGATTTGGGTTTGTGTCTCTGGAACAAAACAAGACATCCCAGGAGAGGGTTTGTGTGTTATTTCACTTGAGTTCTCTGTGTGTGCAACTCCTGCTTTGCTCAGGTGATCTGACTTTATGTCCCTGGAACAAAATAAGACATCCCAGGAGGTTATCTCTGTGTGTGTGTGTTATTTCACTTGAGTTCTCTGGGTGTGCAGCTCCTGCTTTGCTCAGTAATTTGGGTTTATGTCCCTACAACTGCCTGGAACAAAAAAAGATGCCCAGAATGGATTTGTGTGTTATTTCACTTGGGTTGTGTGTGTGTGTGTCTGCAACTCCTGCTTTGCTCAGTTGATCTGGGTTTGTGCCCCTACAACTGCCTGGACCTAAACAGAACATCCCTGGAATTGATTTGTGTGTTATCTCACTTGGGTTGTCCCTGTGCCTGCAACTCCTGCATTACTCAAATGATTTGGGTTTATGTTCCTGGAACAAAACAAGGCATCCCAGGGGTGAATTTGTGTGTTATTTCTCGTGGGTTCCCCGTGTCTGCAGCCCCTGCTTTGATCAGACTATTCCATGGTTTGGGTTTGTGTCCCCTAAAACTGCCTGGGACAACCAGTGGTTTGTGCCTGCAGCAAATCCCCTCTGAATTGCAGGGAAAAGGGCTTTTCAGATGCCAGGTTTGGTTTCAGGTTGGAACCACCGAACAACCTCAGTGTCTCGGTGGGAATCCTCGATATTGTGCTGTCCTTTCCCCAGGAAAATTTTAAAAGGAGAAGCTGGAAAGAGGGATATGGTGATTCTTTGGGTGCCAGGAGCATCACATTGAGGTGGAAGTGTCCAAGGCCAGGTTGGATGGGGCTTGGAGCAACCTGGCCTGGTGGAAGATGTCCCTGCCTGTGGCAGGGGGTGGCACTGGATGAGCTTTAAGGTCCCTCCCAACCCAAATCTGGGAACCTCTGACAGGTTGAAGGGCAGCAAATCCAGGACATCTAAATCTTGGTGTCTCTCCTTGGTCAGTTAGATGAGGTCTAGTCCATCTTTAGCTGCTCCTGCCCACTGAACTCAGCTTGGTTTCTGCTCAGCAGCCCCGTGCTATTTAAGGACATCCACCTGCAGCGTGCTCGTGCTCCTGGGCTGGTGGTGCCAGCTCTGTTTGCTCCCTGAGAGGGGAGTTTGTTGCAAATGGCAATATTTTGGTATAAAGAAGAAACCCCAACGCTGCAGCGAAGTGACTCTGCCGTCGTCGGCTCTATCTTTTATGTTGGCTCTGTCCAAAGTCTGGGTAAATGCTCCGCTCGCTTTGATGGATATCCAAAATAAATTAGGAAAGGTGAGGTTTGGGCCAGATGGTTTATCTGCTGGAGCATCTGAACAGCTGTTGGGTGCCTTGGATTTCAAGGCCAAGGCATGGAATTGCTTCGCTTTACATAACACGAAATGAAAAGCAGGTTTTTTTTTTGTTTCATGTTTCCCGTAAGCTGCAGCCAGGCAGAAAGCAAAGAGTGAGGGGGAAAGCAGAAAGGAATTAAAACAAAACAAAACAAAAAGCCAAAAAATAAAGATAGTGTGGGCTGAACAATGTTCTGTGCAGAGAGTGCTCCCAAAAAGTTGTCTCAAAGGTGATTTAAGTCGCTTCTCCAGCCAGTTCTGGTGCCTGTTAATGCTCTTTTAGGCTTTGCTGTAGCGTGGTGGGATTTTTTAGCTTTATGCTAATTGGTTGCCAATTACTTTGAGGTTCTTAACATGTTCATGAAGACACTGGTATTGGCACTCCCAGCTCTTTGATCCGAGCTACAAAGGGGTCATTTTAGGGTAAAGAACAAGTGTCCAAAAAAGAAAAAAAAAAGAAAAAAAGAGCAGATTCTGATGTAAACACAGGCTTTAAACTGGAGCTGCTGGAGTATTCCTGGAGAATCCCAGAGCTGGATAATTTAGATAAATAGCAGCTGACAGGGATTTGCTATAAATTTGTCGTATCTCCCCACTGACATTTTTATCTTTACCCCAAACCTCTGTAACCCCAGAGCTGCTTTGATGCCCGAAATACATTCAAAGGGTAAAAAAAAAAAGAGAGTGCAATAAATAATAAAATCCCCCCCAAACTTTACTAAAAACAATAGATGTAGAAACATCTTTAGGCTTTTGCACTAAAACACGGGCAGTGAGGATAATCTGCATCCACTTGGAACGGTTTTCCCGGCGTATTCCAGGGAAGAACGTGTTTTCTGCCTCTCAGTGCGGAGCCAGCGCAGCCCTTGGGAGGAGAAACGAGGCTTTCTTTTGGCATATCGCCGAAACTGGTCCGCTGTGGTGCAGGAGCTGCCCGGGGACTCGAGGTGAGGTGATGGAATCGCCACTGGGATGGCCGAGCCGCGTTCCATTTGAGGCGGTGGCTCCTCGACCTTCTCCTTGCATCCCTTGGCTTAAATCCTCCTCTTTTGTTTGGATGCCTCTCAGGATCGTGGTAGTGGTCATGTTGCCTGCCTGAATCCTCCTTTTTGTGCCTCTGTGGGACGAGGATTTGAGGATTTGGCTGGGGGGGGGGCTGCTCAGCTGCTCGGCCGCGGTGCCTGTGACGCTCCTTCCCCCTTCCCAACCTCCCCAGCATCCCACCAAAAATATTTGTGCTTTGCTAAGGGGGCAAAACAACCCAAGTTCTCCTTTCAAGGGATGAGAGAGAGGCTCTCATAGGAACCGCAACCCAAATAATAAGAGCTACCCAGCCCTCGCTTTCAGGTGAAAAGGTCCCTTTTTTCCCTTTGCAACCCACTGGTTGTTCCTTTTATTTGATACTAAAACACTGCTCACTCCCCCCCCACCATGGAAAGTCTGTGGTTCACTTCTGTTGTAAAGTTTTCCCTTGGTATCCTTGGGAACTTGAAAAGCTTTTTTTTTTATTATTTTTTTCCCCTTTAAACTTTTTTTAAAGGGGTGTGTGTGTGGAGGGGTGGGGGGGGTGGAAGTGGAAAAAATTCCCTTCTGGAAGTCTCTGGTAACTCCTTGTCCATCTCAGACACTTTGCAGATTGTCCCATCGCCGTGTCCTGGCATATCTCACTGTCTGCTGACTTGGCTGCCCCAGTGGTGCCTGGTGGAGTTAGATAGCTATAAACACAGCTCTGAGATCATAGGGAAAGGCTGAGGGTGAGACACTTTGTGCACTGCATTGATAAGGACACAGGAAAAGCCATTAGAGCGGGCTGGTGTCAGTGACCTGTGATAACCACCCCGTCCTACGTGCTAATGGAGCCCGGGCCCCGTGTCTGTCTGCAGTGGCGAGAGATTGAACTTTTGTCATTGTCATATTGCTCTTTTAACCCCCTGACCTTATTACCCAGGAGAAAACCACTTGGCCTCCATCAAAGAAGCAGCAAAGAAATCAGTGTTCTCTCGAAGCCGGGGAGATAGGATCGCAGGCGGCCTCGGGTCTTTAAGT
>NW_020957321.1:55108-57684 GCF_003031625.1 Empidonax traillii | reverse complement strand
CCGTGTCTGTCTGCAGTGGCGAGAGATTGAACTTTTGTCATTGTCATATTGCTCTTTTAACCCCCTGACCTTATTACCCAGGAGAAAACCACTTGGCCTCCATCAAAGAAGCAGCAAAGAAATCAGTGTTCTCTCGAAGCCGGGGAGATAGGATCGCAGGCGGCCTCGGGTCTTTAAGTGGTTCAGCTCGGAAAACAGGCATGGAAGTGGGGAGGGGGGGGAAAAAACCCCCACAAACACAGGGAGGTTTTACTACAATGGCCAGGATGCAGACTTCTTGTCACCTGAGGTTGGGAACAGAACTGAGCTTTCCCAGGATTTACAGAGCTCTGCACGAGTCGCTGATAGTTGGCATTTAAGGCTGGTTTTATCCCGGTTCATTCAGTCCCTGTTAGCCCTGACCAGGGAAAATGTGATACGTCTGTTGAGCGTTTTATCAGGTTATCCTGCGTGGAAGGGAGCTCAGGGGTCTCTGGTCCAGCCTCCTGCTGAATTGTATTTAAAGTGAACACAGGTTTAGGTGGGATATCGGGAAGGAATTCTTCCCTGCGAGGGTGGGGAGGCACTGGAATGGATTTTTCCAGAGAAGCTGGATCCCTGGAAGTGTCCAGGGCCGGGTTGGATGGGGCTTGGAGCAACCTGGGACAGTGCAAGGTGTCCCTGCCCATGGCAGGGGGTTGGAATGAGCTGGACTTTATGTCCCCCACATTCCAACCATTCTGGGATTCTGTGGAAGCAGGAGGCAGTTCTGGGATCAGACCAGGATCTGGTGTTGAAAACCTCCAAGGACTAAGGCTGTAAACCCTCCCAGGGCAGCTTGTCCTGCTCTGTGCCCTCCTGGCAGGTGTGGAAGGTTCTTGTCAGGTCCCCCCTGGAGCAATTCCTCCTCAGGAATTGCCAGCTCCATCCACTCCCCACGTGGGGCCAGCGCTCCAGCTCTGCCGCCTCGGTGGCCTCCGCTGAACTCGCCCCGGTTTGCCGGTGCCTTTCCTGAATTTGGGAGGCCCCAGACTGGGTGCAGGGTACAGAGGCAGCCCTGAGGAGTGCTGGGGAGAGGGGGATAATCGCTGCCCTGCATCTGCTGGCTCTGCTCCTGCTCACAGAGCCCAGGAGGCTGTTGGCCACGCCGGCTGCCAGGGCAGGCGGCTGGCGCGGGTTCAGCTCCGGCGCCTGCCAAGGCTCTTGGTCCTTCTCCACGGAGCTGTTCCCCGGGCAGGCCGTCCCCACTCGGGGTTGGGAAGAGGTTCTTCCTTCCCAGGTGCAGGATTTGGCTTTTCTCCTTAGCTGTTTGCATCAGGATCCCGTCAGGCTGTTGAATCCCTCTGGATGGTGGCCCTGCCCCTGAGTGTGTCCCCTGTGCTGAGGCTGCACCTCAAATCCTGCGGGCACTTTTGGGTTCCTCACAATCAGATGGAGATGGAGGGGCTGGAGTGTGTGCAGGGGAGGGAACGGAGCTGGGAAGGGGCTGGAGCAGCAGGAGGGGCTGAGGGAGCTGGGGGGGCTCAGCCTGGAGAAAAGGAGGCTCAGGGGGGACCTTCTGGCTCTGCAATCCCTGACAGGAGGGGGGAGCCGGGGGGGGGTCAGGCTCTGCTCCCAGGGAACAGGGACAGGAGGAGAGGGAACGGCCTCCAGCTGTGCCAGGGGAGGAGCAGATTGGAAATAGGGAAAATTCCTTCCTGGAAAGTGTTGTCCATCCCTGGCACAGCTGCCCAGGGCAGTGTTGGAGTCTCCATCCCTGGAGGGGTTTAAAATCCCTGTGGATGTGGCACTGGGGGACATGGGTCAGTGGTGGCCTTGGCAGAGCTGGGTGGATGGTTGGACTTGATAATATTCAGGATCTTTTCCAACCTAAAGGATTCCATGAGTCTGTGGCTTTCCCCCCACTTTGGTGTCACCAGCAGAGCACAGGAGAAGCTCTGTGGCCTCCTCCGAGCCACTGATGCAGATGTTAAACAGGACATGTCCCAGGACAGACCGTTGTGGTTCCCCTCTTGTTACCAGCTCCTTTTAGGGTACAACTCGTTAATCCCAACCCTCTTGACCTGACCACATCAGTAATTATTAACCCATCGAGTTGATCCCTCATCCAGAGAGAGACACCCAGATTCAGTGACAGGAATACAGTGGGAAAGCCTGGTAAATGCTGGCTGAGGTCTGTGGCACCTGATGCTTTTCCTTCACCCATAAATCCTGTTGTGCCATCCGATCTTCTGGGCAAATATGTGCTGGTTGTCTCCACTCCCCTTCTCCTCCATTTTCCAGGGAATGTGTTCCAGGAGGACTCAGTTTGTGATTTCCCAGGGGCTGAAGTTGTGAGGCTGAAAGTGCTGAGGTTCCCCAGATCTATTTTTTCAGCCTTTATTGCAACACTGACCTTTTCCCACTTATTTTTTATGTCCTTTTTTTTTTTTTTTTTTTTCCTTTAAATGGAATTTTAGCTGCTGTGGAAACTGTTGGATCTGTGGATCTCCCAGATCATCAGCACTGGTTTTGGCTGTGAGGAGTTCACTTGTGTGGTGCAGAGCATGGGTCAGCTGGAGGACCCCAAATTTGTGTTGTGTGGGTGTGGGAAGGCT
>NW_020957321.1:44421-54614 GCF_003031625.1 Empidonax traillii | reverse complement strand
GGAAAAATGCCTCAGCTACCCCACAGAACTTGGTGGGGGGGGTGCAGACGTGCTGATATCTCAAAAATAACAAGTGATAGAGGCGGAAGCGGAACTGATGTGCGAGGAATTTCCCTGAAGAGCTTCGAGTTTTCCAAAGGCAAAACTCTGTTTAACAGAAAGGGGAATTTCAAACAAGCATTCCCACTCCTCTCTCATCCTCTGCTTGTGGATTCATGAGAGAATCATGGGATGGTTTGGGTTGGAAGGGACCTTAAAGGTCGTCTAACTCCCCCTAATTAGAGACACCTAATTTAGGGTGGCACAGACTCACAGAGGGCTTTGATCCAACCCTCCAATAAATTTGCTAAATTTGAAGTTATATTTGGGATTTCAGGGCCATACTCAGTTAAATTTTGAGCATCTCAAGGGGTGGAGGCTGTCCGGCCTCTCTGGGTTCCTGCTTCAGTGTTTGACCTCCCTTCCTCTAATTTTCTCCATTTTACTAATTTGAATTTCTCCTTTTTGCATCATTTCTCTCACCTCTCTTTTCTTTTGGTGACCTTGAATGTGTAGCAAACCGGTATCTCCCCAGCTGCTCTTTCACATCACACTTTTAAACCCAATTTTATCACAACTGACTCAATTCCACGGGACTGATGCTGATATTCAATATTTAGGACTTATTTCTTACCGCCTAAAAATGAAGAAATGGCCCTTAGTGCTGTTTCACAGTGGCATTTAGAAGATATTGGAGTATAAAACTAGTCCCAGATTTGACCCTGGTGAAGCAGTTCCAGTTTTTCCTGGTTATCCCCAGGATTGGAAGGAGAGGAACCCTCTTAGAAGTGAAGAATCATGACTTTAGCGGGATAATCTCTGGGCTCCAGCTGTGCAAATCATGGAAAAATAAAAGGGATAAGATATGGATGGAAGGGAAGTTGTGAGAATATTCTGTCCCTGTCCTGTGTTATCACCCGGGGCTTTAAACTGGGTCTAAGTGCTGGAAGTGTAAAAGGGGGAGTCTAAGAGTGCTGGAACAGGAGGCTTTGGAATCATGGAATCATGGAATTGTTGAGGCTGGAAAAGACCTTTAGTATCACTGAGTCCAGCACTGCCAAAGGCCAGCACTGCCTCCTGTCCCCAAGTGCCACATCTATGGGGATTTTAAATCCCTCCAGGGATGGGGATCAACCCCTGTGCTGGGCAGCTGGGCCAGGGATGGAAAACCCTTTCCATGAAGGAATTTTCCCAATATCCAACCTACACTTCAGGCTATTTCCTCTTGTCCTGCTGATTGGTTTTTTTTTGGGGAAAAGAGCCTGACTTCCTCCTGTCCCCCTCTCCTGTCAGGGAGTTGCAGAGCCAGAAGGTTCCTCCTGAACCTCCTTTTCTCCAGGCTGAGCCCCCCCAGGAGATCCACGAGCTCTTTTGAGGGATCTGTGTTCGGGAACTTCTGTATTTTATGGATGAATCACCCCCTGGGAATCATCACGTGCTGACCAGAAACTCCACGTTCGATTTGATTTCCTGGGAGTGTGTTTGTGGGGGAGGAAGGGGCTGGAAAATCCCAAACCCACCTCGTTTTACCCATCCCCGAGGCCGGGTTGGAGCGCAGCTGCACCTCCTGTTTTCCTCCTGGGTTGTTTCTCATCCTAAAGGCCTATAAGCACTGGGAGCTGGGAAATGATTTCCATCCTGTTTTCCATAAATCCCTTCTTTTATGAAGGGTCTCGAGTCAGGGCTAGACATTAATTCTCGACGTGTTTACAAATATTTGCTCAGGAAAAGGCTGAGAGCAACGTCCAGGACGGGGCTTCTGACGCATATTCCCCCTGTTTCAGTCCTTTGTTCAGGAAAACCTGGAAACAAGGCAGTTTGTTGTACAGGGAACAGGCGCTGCCCTTGCATTCCAGGAGCCTCTCGCTGCCGTGGTGGAGTGGTGGGAGGATGAGAAGCTCCCAGTGAACCCAAAACCCACACACAAAAAAA
The DNA here is from genome assembly GCF_003031625.1 of Empidonax traillii. Taxonomy (NCBI): domain Eukaryota; kingdom Metazoa; phylum Chordata; class Aves; order Passeriformes; family Tyrannidae; genus Empidonax; species Empidonax traillii. Next base: position 52,643 of record NW_020957321.1, on the reverse strand, counting down.
AAAAAACAAAACCAAAAAAAAAAAGGTGGTTTCGGGGTCGTATTTTTACGGGAGGTGAAGGAAAAGCTCCGATCTGGAGGGCTGATAATTGCTCTGCACAAAGGCAGGGGTATGTGCAACACGTTCCCGAGGGGAGCTCTGCCCTCAGAGGGGTTTTTTCCTTGGCTCTGCTCCCCTGGATCCCTCGGCACGGAGGGGTTTGGCTGCGGAGAAAGGTGTCTCATCTCTTTTCTGGTTTGAAGCACTGGGTGACTTATGATCTTCTGGTTTCTCCTTCTTGTGGAGGCTTGATCGTCTCCTCACAGGCTCCCAGCAAGCCACAAGAGGTGTTTTGGGAGCAGGGGTTTGTCTTTTTGCCTTTAAATCTCCCCTCCTGGCTTTACAGCCCCCAGCTCGTCTCACCCCGGCGTTGGAACCCCGTGAAATCCTCCGGGATAAAAACTTGTTAGGGAGAAACAGAGCCTGAAAAGCTGTCTTGTTCCATCTTGTAATGGTTTCAAGTATTAACCAAAGGACAGGGGTGGGTCTGCGTGGCAGGCTCTGCTTTTAGGGTTAACTCGGGGGTGCCACAGGACGTGTTTGCTGTGGGTGCTGGAGGGGGAGGTTCATCATGTTTTTGTCTGTAGACTCTGGAGGTGTTCCAGGCCAGGGAGACACCTGGGCCAGTGGAAGGTGCCCCTGCCCAGGGCAGGGGGTGGAACTGGATGGTCTTCAGGGTTCCTCCCGACCCAAACCATTCCATGGTAACCACGGGTTGTGTTTGATTGCTCCCTGGGGAAGGTGGTGGTGTCTCCCTCTTCACGGAGTCACAGGCAAAGGTTGGAAGGAACCCCTGGAGATCACCTTGCCCAGCTGCCCACAGAGCAGGCTCAGCTGCACTGGGGTTGTTCAGGTCCATGCCCAGGTGGGATGGAACTCCCCAGGTTCTCTGGGCAGCCTGTTCTAGTGTTGAATGAAACAACCCCAGTGAGAAGGTGTTCCATGGAAATTCCCGTGTTTCAGTTTGTCCTGTTACCAGGAGAAGAGGCTGGCTCTGCCCTCCTGGTTTCCCCCAGTGAGAAGGTCCCTCAGAGCCTTCTCTTCTCCAGGCTGAGCAGTCCCACATCCTCCTGCCATATTCCACATTCTCGCATCCCTGAATATCCCCGTGGCCCTGCTCTGGGCTTGCTCCAGCATTGCCTGTTGTGGTGGTGACCCCAGAACCCCCAGGTCCTTTCCTGCCAAGCTCCTTCCCAGGCCATTCCTCCCCAGGGGCAGAATTTGGCATTCCTTGAACTTCATGAGGTTCTGTTGGGCCCTTTCTCCCCCCTGCCCAGGTCCCTGGGAACGGCAGAACCATCGGGTGTGTGGGCACTACATGGAAACTGTTTCTCCCCATGGCCTACAGTGGATTGGTGTCCCCTTGGCACAGCTCTGGGTCACAGTAATCTTCCCAATGGGACATCTCTTGGTTGATGAAGCCTTCCCACTAGGATGAATCTTTGTATCCCTCGACTTGCCCTTGGTGTGTCTTGTCTTCCCCCTTGGCACAGCCCTTCCGCAAGTCTACCTTTAGTGAATTCATGGATGACGCCGAGTTGGGTGGGAGTGTTGACCTGCTGGGGGGCAGGAGGGCTCTTCGGGGGGACCTGGATCAATGGGCTGGGACCAGGGGGGTGAGGCTCCAAGTGCAGGACCAAGTTCCAACCAAGTCCTGCACTTCGTCCACAACGACCCCCCAAAAGCTCTGGCCAGGGGCAGAGTGGCTGGGAAGCCGCCTAGGGAAAAAGGGCCTGGGAGTGCTGCTGACAGCGGCCTCAAGCTGTGCCAGAGCGGGTTTAGTTGGACACCAGGAGGGGTTTTGTAAAGGAAAGGATGCTGTGGAACACTGGGGCAGGTTTCCCAGGGCGGAGGTGGAGCTCCCATCCCTGGAGGTCTGCGAGGAGCGGCTGGGCCGTGGCGCTCCCGTCGCCGAGGGGGTCGTTCGGCCGCGGGATGGACTCGGATGATCTCACAGAGGTCTCTTCCAGCTTATTTCTTTCTTGGAGCCTTCGATTTCTTGTGGCCCTGGGCCTCCTGCTCCTCCTGGGCCGGGTTTGGGAAGTTGGCTTCCAGCCACAGCAGCACCCTCTGCTGGCTCGTCATGCGGCCCAGCGTCCGCAGCCCGGCCTCGGTCAGCGGGGCCCCCGTCACCCAGGCCGAGTCCTCGCTGTGCTCCGAGGGGGGCCCCGGGCTCTGCGTCCCCGAGGCCGTGCCCGGCTCCCCACGAGGGCGCTGGGGGGTGTCCCGGCTCCGGGTGGCCGCGGGCGGTGGGTGCTGGCGGGCGCTGGTCCCGGGGGCCGGGCTGGCGGGCTCGCTGGAGGAGTCGTCCTCTGCCCCCCTGGGCCGGGGCATGAATGGCTGCCGGGGGTGGGCAGAGCAGAGAGGATGAGGGGCTGCGGGCCTCGCTCCCACCTCCCTGCCAGCAGCTCCTGGGGTTGGGGTTGGCACTGGGGAGATGTTCATTCTCGTCTCCCTGCGCCTTTGTGATGGCTCCCGGTGGCCCCAGAGCTCTGTGGGCTGGGCAGCCGTGGCAGCCCGATCCCATGGAGGGAGGGATGAGGTCTGGCCCTGACTGCCCTGTGTCCCACCTGTGGCTCCCTGTGCCCACCTGTGGTCCCCTGCATCCCACCTGTAGTTCCATCTGTCCCACTGTGGTTCCCTGTGTCCCACCTGTGGTTCCCTGTGTCCCACCTGCACGTTCCTGTGTCCCACCTGAGGTTTCCTGTGTCCCACTTGTAGTTCCATCTGTCCCACTATGGTTCCCTATGTCCCACCCGTGGCTTCTTGGGTCCCATCTTCGTTTCCCTGTGTCCCACCTGTGGTTCACTGTGTCCCACCCATGGGCAGAAGGAGCCTTTGGATAAAGGAACAGCTCAAGCCTGTCTCCATCTCCTATCTCAGTTCTGTGTATCCCCATCCCAGCTCCATGTGTTCCCATCCAGTTTTGATGTGTCCCCCATCCCATCTCCATGTGTCCCCATCCCATCTCTGTGTCCCCATCCCATCTCCCTGTGTCCCATCTCCCTGTGTCCCCATCCCATCTCCCTCGTGTCCCATCCCTCACCTCATACCGTCTCCTCTGGTTTGCCTTCACTTTGGTGGGATTTGCCCTCTCCGCCATCCCTGTTGTCCAGAGGGATCCCGGGAGCCGCTGCCTTCTTGGGGGGGCTGGGGGGGCTCCCCTGGGAGCAGCACCCCCTGGATCTGTGCCCCCAAAACCCCCCGGGGTCACAATGGGCTCTGGGGACAGCACCACCCCCCCCGTCACAAAGGGACATCCCAGCACTCGTGGCAACCATGGAACCATCCAGAACCACTTGGAGCTGCTTGGAGCTGGTTGGAACTGGCTCACGGGGCAGCCCCTGCTCTCCCCTCCCAGCCCCATCCAACCCAAGCCTCCCAATTTCCCCCTTTGATGCCCATGGAGACCCTCCCTCCAGGCTGTGGCTGCCACTGGATCCCTCTGGATCACGACTGACTTTGCTCTGGGCCTTTATTTTTCTCCCAAAAGACATCATAAATTCTTAGTTTGGGGCTTTTTGGCTGGTTTTGCTCTTGTTCCTCAGGGAGGGACGTGCTGGGGGGAAATGTTCTGCCAGTGGGTGCTGGGGGTGGGTCTCATGTGGGTTTCTCCTGTCACATCCAACTCCTGGGAGCAGGGAAGGGTCTCAAAATCATGTGTTTTGTGGGATTAGAGCAGCAAAGACTCGGCAAGTCAGCGCAGTTCAGGGTGAAAATGTGGAGTGAGACATTGGGAAGAAATCAGGGCCTTGGGGGTCTTTTCCAACCTGAGTGATGCTGTGGATCTGTGACCCAAAGGGACCTCCCACAAAAACACGTGGCTGTCCAGCACTTGGGCTGCAGGGAATGCCAGAGCCTGTCCCAGGCACTGGGGGGTGGCAGAGGTCACACCTGGCTGAGGTGGGACCAGGTGGGTGATCTGCTCAGCCCGGTGCTGGAGCTGGAAGGGAAAGGAATACCAGGGAGTGTGAGAGAGAACCATGGAAAAGTGGAGGGCCCTTAAGATCATCCAGTTCCACCCCCTGCCATGGCCTCCTCTGGACTCTCTGCAGCAGCTCCACGTCCTTGTGCTGTTGTTGCCAGGGCTGGAGGCAGCTCTGCAGGGGGGTCTCACAGAGGGGGCAGAGGGGCAGAATCCCCCCCTGTCCTGCTGCCCACGCTGGGGGATCAGCCCAGGGCACGGGGGGATCTGGGCTGGGGCATCTCCAGCCTCTCACCCACCAACACCCCCAAATCCTTCTCCCAGGGCTGCTCTCCATCCCTTCTCCTCCCAGCCTGGATTTGTGCTGGGATTTCACTGACCCAGGTGCCAGACCTTGTGCCCTTGGCATTTTTGCACATCATGGGGTTCATACAGTCCCACCTCTCCAGGTGCCTCTGGATGCCCCATCCCTTCCAGATCCCGCTCAGGCAGTGACCACCACTCTCCCAGTGCCAGCCAAGCTGTGGCTTCCACATGTGGCACGTGGAGACCCCTTGGAATCCACAGCAGCGCTTTTATAGGGAACTGCACATTTGACTCATTTTCTGGGGATTAAAGCCTTAAAAAGGGGCAAACCCCAAGTTGCCAAATGTGGAGAAGTGCTCCTAGGACACGACCTCTTTCCCAGTAGGGAGGGTGTATCCAATCCTGGATGATGCTGCTCCTCGGCGGCGCTGGGAACAGGAGGTTTATTTATCAGTTTATCTTGTTTTGATTTCTCGGTGCTCCCCGACCATCCCCCCCGCCTTCTGCCACGGCAGAACAAAATAACAAATATGCAAATGTAGTTTTCCAACCCAAACAATTTTTCCAGCAGAGTTGGAGGAACGAGCTGCATTTGGGCTGGAACGGGGTGTGTGGGATTGGTCCTTGTCTGCTCCATCCCGTGCCTGCCCTTGGAATCAGGGAGGGTGAGAACAAAGACTTTGAACTCAAATAATCTGCAGAAATATCCCCAGTTTGGGATCTTTTCCTTCCCTGTGTGTCTGCAATTAATGCAAAGCCCTGTCTGCCGGTGATTTTTGGCTCTCTGGGAGGATCCACGTGGCTTAAAGCACCCGACACTAAGCAGACTGTGGGAAATGGGGGAAATTTAGGGCAAATTGGGCTCTCCTCCCTACATTTCACGTCCTTTCCCTCCCTCTGGGCCTTGCCCTTCATCTTCCTCAAGGACTCCTCCTGCCTTCTTGAATTGAGGTTATTTCCCCCCCTCCTAATTGATGGGAGCCCTGACAAGAGCTGATTAGCTGTGGTGGTGAGGAGGGGTGTTGTGTCCTTCCTCACGGAGCTTGTGACCGAATTCCAGCGCTTCCTTCCTTCCTCGAGCCCGGAGAATGAGCTCTCTCCTGCTCCTCCTCCTCCTCCTCGTTGCCTCCCCGAGGTTTTACGCACGGTGGCCTCGCATGGAAGACCCTGTGGGCTTGTCCTGGATATATATTTGTATCTCTGGCAGCTCATTCATGATGCAGTTTTAATGAATCCTAAATATATTATGAAAAAAAAAAAAAAAAAAAGACCACGTGGGTGGAAACCAGTTTTGCGCCGGGAAGTGTTGGGTTGTTGCTTTGTGGACAGGGTGGATTGAGAGCAAGAGGGAGCAGAAAGGCACATCCCTTAAGGTGCTTAACCTTCACCTGGAATGGGGGAGGAGATGGCCAGAAATCCAACCTGGAATGGTTCAGGCACTGCTGTGGATGAGGAGGGAGTGCCTGTCCACATCATCGCTTTGTGACTTCCCAAAAGTCCGAGCGGAGGAGGGGAGGGGGAGGCCGGAGAGGGAGCCGTGTTTTCCAGAATGAGAAACACAGGCTACTTGTTCAGTCAACTCAGTTTAGGTCAAACGTGGTTATGGAAAACAGATGATTGCTGGTGATCAGGCTGTACTTTGACAAATATCCCATTGTTTGAGCGTGCCGTGATTTCCTCGGAGCGTTTCCCGGTGCGGGTCCTCCGGCTCGGAGCCCTGTCAGTTGGCATGTGGGGCTGGGAGCTCCAAACCCAAGGGTTTGGCTCTGTGGGAGGGGTTTCTGCTCTTAAGGATTAAAATATGGGCTCTCAGAAAGGCTTGGAAGGATGTTTCCCATGTGCCCCTCGGATCCTGCGCTGCCGAGAGGAGGTGGATTTGAGGGATGCTGGAGCTGGAGAGAAGCTCCTTAACACGAGCCCTGTGTTGCTTTGAGTTATTGTAAATTCTTCCCTGGTTGCCCCTGGAAGATGCTCACCTGCAGATTTTATTTGCGGGGGGTTAAAAAAGCTAATTATTCCCCTTTCAGAGCCAGGGCTGGTGAAGCTGAGATTTGTGGGTGATCCCTGACTCTGGTTTTATGGGAGATGGGAAGGGTGGGAAGTGCCAAGGGAGTGTTTAATCATAAAATCGTGGAATGGTTTGGGCTGGAAGGAATCTTCAAGACCATCCCATCCCACCCCCTGCCATGGGCAGGGACACCTTCCACCAGCCCAGGTTGCTCCAACCTGGCCTTGGACACTTCCAGGGATCCAGGGGCAACCACAGCTTCTCTGCCCAACCTGGGCCAGGGCCTGCCCACCCTCCCAGCCAGCAATTTCTTCCCAATATCCCATCTCTCCCTGCCCTCTGGCCGTGGGAAGCCATTCCCTGTGTGCTGTCCCTCCATGCCTTGTCCCCAGTCCCTCTCCAGCTCTCCTGGAGCCCCTTTAGGCCCTGCCAGGGGCTCTCAGCTCTCCCTGGAGCCTTCTCTTCTCCAGGGGAACCCCCCCAGCTCTCCCAGCCTGGCTCCAGAGCAGAGGGGCTCCAGCCCTGGCAGCATCTCCGAGGCCTCCTCTGGACTCTCTGCAGCAGCTCCACGTCCTCTTGGGGCCCCTTTAGGTGTAGGAAGATGCTGTAAACCTTTTTAGGACCTTTATTCTAAAATCAGTATCCCTTTCTTCAGGAATCTCTTGGCTTCTGGGATCCAAGGGCCTGGCTGAGCTTGGATAATTGGGGGAACAAGCTTTTCTTTCACAGCACCATCTGAAAGGTTGAGTCCTCCCCAAAGAGCCCAGGAGCTCATTGATTCCAGGAGCTCATTGATTCCAGGAGCTCATTGCCCTTTCCCAAAGTTGGTTTATGCTCCAGTGTGGACCAGCTCATGTCCATTGGGATAGCTGGGAGAAGACTGGCTTGATCACTGTGTGAGCAGGTGGATCAGATGCTCAGGATGTGTGTGCAGGTGGCTGGGGAGTTAAAAGCAGAAATGAGGGTGATGCACAAAAACCCTTTTTGTGGCAGGAGCAGATCTTGGAGCAGTGACAGGAATTGCTCCGTTAGACATCGAGAAGAGCGGTGGAAGGGCTGGATCTGTGTAGGGTCCTGGTCACTGCCATAGCTTTTAGAAACATACACTGTTATTTGATGTATTTTGTCATCCAAAAACAAAATCAAAGCCATGAAAAAATTACGGAAAACCAGTTTACATTTGGCTTCTTATCGGTGTCACCCGCCCTGGGGGGGACGGGGACACGAACAGGCCTTGGATCTTCCCTTGCTCTGCTCCCACTCCGAGATAGATAAACTTTGGACTGTTAATCACGGGGGAAGATTTGTGCATGTTCTTTCCAGCCCTTTGGAGCAGCATTAGCTCCAAGGAGCTGGGAAAGCTCCAGCTGTCATCCCGGAGAAGTTTAATGTCCTTCTCGCCTTTTCCAGCTCGGCGCGCTCGGCGCTTCACTTCATTCATCAGCCGCGGCAGCGCCAGCTTTGCAGCCCTTCTGCTTCCCGGCCATTAGAAAGGAAAAGTTTTTAAGATCACACACAAAAAAGCCCCTGAGGGAAACGCTGTGAGGTATTTGAGCCTCTCTGTTCCTTCTGGGATGAAAATACCTCCTTTTCGAAACGCCGCGGATCGATCTGACGGATCCGAACGCGCCGCTTGAAAAGCTTGGCCACCAGCTCAGCGTTTGTGCAGCAAACCAGCAGCCCCTGACTGGGATGGTGGGATGGTAAATCACGTGCTGGATTAGGGCAGCAGTATAAGCTTCGTTTAATTTAAGCAAAAGCTGAGCAGAATAATGAAACAAGTGGTATCTGGGGAGCAAAGGCTCCACGCTCGCGCTCCCTCCGCTCGTTAGATGAGTCCAGCAGCTCCAGCCCGATGACTGAGCAGCAGCAAAGGCACTAAATTGTTCCTCCTGATAGTAAATAGAAAAGAAAACACATTTCTGGTCACCCTTGAAACCTCTG
>NW_020957321.1:40909-42958 GCF_003031625.1 Empidonax traillii | reverse complement strand
GAATTGCTGTTTTCTCCCTGTTGTCCCAATGCAGGTAAATGTGAATGAGGTGAAAGAACCTGTGGCATTTAGAAAAGCAGTTCTTTCCTCGACTGAACAGTTGAAAGGCACTTTATTCTCATTTTTATGCCTTTTCCCCCCCTTCTGTTTCAAGGATTGGAAACACCTATTGTTTTATTTTGAGTGAAATCTTAAATAGTGATGCAGCTCTCGATTGCACCTTCTGGGGTTGGGGTGAGACACTGGAGCCTGGATGGAACCCTGGGAGCAGAATTGGCTCCAGAGATGTCTGGTGTGGAATAAGAACTAGAGGTATGAGCCACCCAACCCTTCCACCAGGCTCAAGAGGCAATTCCAACCTGGGAATTTTATTTCCTCCAGGGTTTGTTTTTTTTTTTTTTTCCTTTTGAATCCTCAGTTCTTTGATTTTCCATTATGTTGCCAAAGGCAGTTTTGTGTCTCTTCACTGATGGCTTCGTGCTGTGAGCAGATGAGAAACCCTCATCATGCCCAAAGACAAGAGTTCTTTGCCTTTCTGCTTCTGGTCCCCACCTTCCTGCAGCTGCTTTTGTGGTGATTCCTTGGAGACAAGGGCGAAATGCTGGATTTTTTGCTTGGGTGACTGTGGGAGCAGGGAATGGGGTCTGGTGAGCACCAGGATGTGGATCTCTGCTCCTGAATTCCTAAGATTTAAATGAGAAGAGGGCATTTTGCTCCCCTCTGTATCACACAAGCTGGAAAAATTTCCCATTTCTTACCCAAGTGTAGTTTCCTCCCTTTGGGAAAACTAGAGCATCTGTAAAAGGAGCTGATATGGGAAGAGTCATGGAATGATTCAGGTTGGGAGGGACCTTCAAGATCATTTAGTCCACGCCCTGCCATGGGCAGGGACACCTTCCACCAGCCCAGCTTGCTCCAGCCTGGCCTTGGACACTCCCAGGGATCCAGGGGCAGCCACAGCTTCTCTGCCCAACCTGTGCCAGGGCCTGCCCACCCTCACAGGAATTCCTTCCCCAACCAGCTGTTGGTTCAGATGGACCAAGGTGATGCTCATCCCCAGCCTCCTCATCCCTCAGATCCATCCCAGCCCATTGCATCCCTAGAAGCTCCCCAGCTCTTTTGGGATGGAAACTCCTCCCCTGGCCTGATGTGGCCCCTCGTTTGTCCTCCCGGGTCAGAGGTTGAGCAAAGCAATGGTCAATTAAAGCTTTATGGGCTGGAGTTTCGGGGACTCTGCAAGGCCCAGCCCAGCCAGGCCTGCTCAGAAAGGCCCTTTGTGAAAGTATTTAATAAATTAACACTCGGGAGGGCAGGGAGGGAGGGGGGTGTCACAAAAGCCAGGCTCGTTAATCAGCCTATTTACCCTCTTCAGAGGCTGCTCCCTAATCTTTCCCCAGCAGATTTGTTGGGAATGGGAAGCGCCGCCGTGGGTCACTCCAGGGCTGGGATGTGCCAACACAAACACAGAACCCCAGAATCCCAGGATCAGCCAGGTTGGAAATGACCTCTGAGATCATCCAGTCCAGCCTGTGACCCAACCCCACCTTGTCACCCAGCCCGTGGCGCTGATGCCACGTCCAGTCTGTCCTTAAAACACCTCCAGGGAAGTGACTCCACCAGCTCCCTGGGCAGCCCATTCCAGTGTCTGAGCACTCCCTCTGGAGAAACCTTCTTCCTGATGTCCAACCTGAACCTCCCGTGGCACAGCTGGAGGCTCTGCCCTCGTGTCCCACTGCTGGTTCCTGGGAGAAGAGACCAACCCTCCCCCCCGGCTCTCCCCTCCTGTCAGGGAGTTGCAGAGACCGAACATGGTTGGTGATGCCCCAGAGCTGCTCACTGCGACCCCTCAGCGTGTGGGGCACCTGTGCCAGGTGTGGGGTGAACCCAAATCACCCCAAAACACGGCATTTTACCTCATCCTCACCCCTCTCCTTTCCCAGTTTTCCTATTTTTAGCTTGTGCTGCCGGGCTCCGACATTAGAGGGCATCTCCTGCTCACGCTTTATTTGTTATTTTTTTGTTGGTTTTTTTTTTTGTTGGTTTTTTTTT
>NW_020957321.1:35504-38291 GCF_003031625.1 Empidonax traillii | reverse complement strand
CCCCAGAGGGTGGTTGGCACTGCCCAGGCTCCCCAGGGCAGTGGGCACAGCCCCAAGGCTGCCAGAGCTGCAGGAGGGTTGGGATGATCCTCTGGGGCACAGGGTGGGACTCTTGGGGCTGGGCCTGTGCAGGGCTGAGGGTTGGACTGGCTGGTCCTTGGGGGTCCCTTCCAGCTCAGGATATTCCAGGGTTCTGTGGTGATCAGAGGCTGCAGATCCTGCAGAGCTCTGAGGGAGACACTGAGGGAGAGACTCGACTCAACTCGGCTCCAGAGCTGCTCTTCCCTCTCTCTTCCCCCCACGCACTTCTCTGCTTCCCTTTATCTCTTTGTTTTCGGTATCGAGGGGGTGTTTACAGTCAACAAACAGTTCCACAGAGCTGGAGCCTCCTTTTTGATCCCCGAGCACCTGCGTGTGTATCCATGGGATGTTATTTGGGAATATTTACGCGTTTCAAGTCGAGCATCTGCTCAGGAGTCGGACTTCTTTGTGCTTCATTAGTGGCTACTGGTGTTCTCTTATCTTGAGAGATCTTCAGGGCATGTTGAACTCATTTTCTTGGCAGTTTTCTCTCGGCTGCACGAGCTCCTGGTGGTTTGTTTAAGCGCTGGAAAACCTGCCCGAGCTCCAGGAGCGTTTGGAAAACGCTCCCAGGCACAGGGTGGGATTCTTGGGGTGTCCTGGGCAGGGCCAGGGGTTGGACTGGGTGATCCTCACGGGTCCCTTCCTGCTCAGCACAGTCTGGCACTCTGTGTCGATCATCTCATGAAAAAACCCCTGCTTGTTTCAGCCAGTTTTGGGGTAAAAAAAAAAAAAAAACAACACGGTGGTTTGGAGGATTTTAAAGCTTCTGTGCTGCTTTTGACGAGGTCTGGCCCATCCAAACTGCTGTTCTCGAGCTGTCAGAGCAGGAGTTGGACCCGTGGGGCCGTTTTGGGGCATGTCCATGAAACTCTGGGGTTATGAGAGGGGAGCAAAGGTGGCATCCAGGTTGGATGGAGCGACTTTTTGGCACTGAGACACCGCCAAGTGTTGTTTGGCACTTGGAGGCAAATGAAAATGAAACACTGGAAGAGGGGCCAGGTGAGGGTGACACAGCCCAGGGCTCTGCTCCTGACAAGGGGGGCAGGAATAAACTGTTCCTTGCTGGAATGAGACTGGGATCAGCTGAACTGTGACTAAAAACCCTGCTTGAAGTGGGACTTCTGGCCCCAGGTCTGGCCTTTCCTTCTCCCAGAAGGTGGCTGGTGGGAAGTGGCTGCTGACCAGGACGTTTGGAGCCCAGGCTGGCAGATAAACCCTCTGAAAAATGCACAGGGGCTTCAAAATCCCCGTGCAGGTTGTTTGTGAAGGGTGTCCTCCCAGGCTGGGAGGTGGGATGGGGACAGGGCCATCAGGGTGGGAAGGGGCCTCAGGAGATCTTGAGTCCAGCCTCCTGCAAAGTGGATGAGACCTTGTCCTTGCTCCTCAGGGTCGTTGGTGAAGGTGCTGAGCGAGGCAGGTCCCAAAATTCCTCCTGCTCTTGCTTCTACTCGTTATGGGAATCCATTAAAGCTTTTAACAGTTGCCCAAGGCCAGGTTGGATGGTCTTGGAGCATTCTGGGCTAGTGGGAGGTGTCCCTGCCCGTGGCAGGGGGTGGAACTGGATGGTCTTTAAGGTCCCTTCCAAGCCAAACCATTCCATGATTCCATGTAGTGCTACTGGGTTAATAAATCCAGAGGTGCAGTGGGTTTGAGACTCTCCTGGAGAAGAAATTAAAGCCAAATTCATCCCTCTTTGCTTGTATCAGTCTCAGAGACGTGACTGAGGTGCTCTGTGGATAAGGGGGCACAGAAACCTTCTCCAGGGGATGTGAAATTGGGCTGTTCAAGTAAATTTGGGCAGTTTCTGCATCTTCTCTGCAAGTGTTTCACTGGTGTCAAAATACCTGCAACAAACTAAGCCCAACTTGGGTTTTTCAGGGGAGGATCTGCCCAAAATACATTATCATATTACACCCCCCTCCTTCCTGCCAGGGTAAGGATGTTTTGATGTCAGAACTCACTGATTTTTAGGGCCCAGACTGGCGATGTTGTTTGTTGTCCGAAGGGTTTGAGGTGGCTGAGCCAGGAGCATCCCGTGGGGATGGTGGATTGTTGATGTTGTGAATAGCAAATCATGGGAGTAAATCACGGTGTGAAGCACACAAGGTGCGTTTCTGCAGTTTAGTCATCCAAAATATTGCTGTTTACATGCCCTGGATCCCTCAAAGTCCCATTTTGAGGGGCACTTTAATCATTTCTGGGGGCCAAGAGCACAATAAAACTTAGAGCCTGTTTTTTTTTTTCCCCCCTGTGTCATCCCAGCTCAGTTCATTTTCACCTCTTGAATTCTGAAACATTTGGGGGTTTGTTTTGTTTTGTTTTGTTTTCAGCTGCTGTTTTTTTCTTTCTTGGGTTCCTCTCCTGTTTTCCCTTCCGTGGTGTTCATCCACACTCTTAATTAACCATCCTCTCGTTGCCAGCTCTGTGAACTCCCAGCTAATTGGGGGAGGAACGTTGTGCCCCGTCATTTTAAAACTATGAGACATCAGGGAGGGTTTTTTTTTTTCTCCTGGACTGGGGATCGCAGTAAAGGGGCAGTTTTGGAAGTGGAGCTTTGGATTCTTCAGCTCCCCCAGAGGGATTGAGGAAGGGGTGAAATCCTAAAGGATTGAGAATCATTTTGGTTGGAAAAGCCCTTTAAGATCAAGCCCAGCCATCCCCCAGCACTGCCAAGGCTGCCACTAAATCGTGTCCCCAAGTGCC
>NW_020957321.1:30267-35483 GCF_003031625.1 Empidonax traillii | reverse complement strand
CAGTAAAGGGGCAGTTTTGGAAGTGGAGCTTTGGATTCTTCAGCTCCCCCAGAGGGATTGAGGAAGGGGTGAAATCCTAAAGGATTGAGAATCATTTTGGTTGGAAAAGCCCTTTAAGATCAAGCCCAGCCATCCCCCAGCACTGCCAAGGCTGCCACTAAATCGTGTCCCCAAGTGCCACATCCACCTCAAATCCCTCCAGGGATGGGGACTCCGCCCCTGCCAGGGCTGGAAAACCCTTTCCATGGAGAATTTCCCCCAAATATCCAACCTCAATCTCCCTTAGGCCCAACTTTAGGTTGTTTCCTCTTATCCTGTCCCTTGGGCTGTGGGAGAAGAACAGAATATAAATATAAATATAAATATAAATATAAATATAAATATAAATATAAATATAAATATAAATATAAATATAAATATAAATATAAATATAAATTCAGAGGAGTAATTTCTAAAACACTTGGGTCTCATGGCCTGTTCTGGACACTTTTTTTGGTGGGGTTGATGTGTTTGTTGGGTTTTGGGGGGTTTTTACCCAGAGGAGAACAGCAGTAAAACGTAGGAGACAGAGGAGTAATGGATTGTCTGAAGACCTGAGAAGCTGAATGGTCTTAAACAGATCAAATGTGGGAAACTGGGTGGTCTGAGCTCGAACTGCCACCAAGAGGAAGAAATATTTTCCATTTTTAGGATAATGTAATGTCCTGAGCAACGAAAGTATCTGAGGAGACGATGGAGGAATGGATTTAAGAGAAAAGGGTGAAAGTGTGAGCATGAAATGTGGGAATATGGTCAAGAGAGATGTTCTGAGGGGGAGTTTTTTGTTGGAGGAAGCTCTCCTGAGAGAGCCCCTGATTCCTGGGACAGTCACAAAAGGCTCAAGAAGGAAAACACTTGGAACAAAGGCATTGGGAGGAAAATGGTTTTTGTCACATTGGCAGATCTCTGAGCCATAAATTTGAGGGAAACTAAAATGTGAATAGGATTTTATGATTTTTTTTGGGCATGTGGTGCTATTCCTTGTCTTTGCTCCTGCTCCTCCTGTCTGTGAAAAAAAATTTTTGCTCTGCAACTCCAATCCAACCTAATCTCAATTTGCAGGGAATGTCGGTCCAGATGCTTCATCTTCCTCAGAGCCAAAAAATAGGGACAGAAACCTGGACTGGGGTTTGTCCCAGTGGTGAAGGAGGTGAATGGTGGGATTGGGGATTTTGGTTCTTGGAGCCAGGCTGGGAGAGCTGGGGGGGTTCCCCTGGAGAAGAGAAGGCTCCAGGGAGAGCTGAGAGCCCCTGGCAGGGCCTAAAGGGGCTCCAGGAGAGCTGGAGAGGGACTGGGGACAAGGCATGGAGGGACAGCACACAGGGAATGGTCTTTTAAGTCCCTTCCAACCCAAACCCTTCCGTGATTCCATGAAATGGAGAAGCTTTTAATGAGGTGGGATGACTTCTTGTCCTTTCTTCCCTGAGGGAATCCGTGGTGAGGGGGAGCTGAACAGGCAGAATTCCAGCTGAACTGTCTGGCTTTGGGGCAGTCTTAGCAGAAATCTCCAAAGTCTGGACTTTAAAGGTCTGTTTGGTTTCTGAGCTGTTCTCCAAATTTCCAGTAAGTCCTCGAGGTCACCACAAAATATTGGGGGAGTGGCGACCTCTGCTTGTTCAGTAGCAGGGAATAATTACTCCTCAAATTCCATGGGATTATAAAACCCACTGCGATGTCTCGTGTGAGCCACCAGCCACTGTCAGCCAGGTGGCTGGACCTCGTGTGCTGTTGCCTTGGATGGTTACAAAGTTGATTTATTAAAGAAATGGGAAAAAAAAAAACCAAAAAACAAACACCTTCAGGTTTGAATTTGCACCTCAGATCAATTAATTGGTTAATTAGCTCCAGTTGATTGAGTAGCTTCACTCCAGGATCTCAGTGATGCTGCCAGGGGTGAGTTGATGAGGGTGGAGATGATCAGGGGTTTTTTTTTTGTGTAGGTTTTGGGAGATGAGGCACAGCTGAATTTAATAAAATCTTTGATTTGGTTCCTTTAAGGGTGGGGTGGGATAGAGGACCCAGCTCCCAGGCCTGGGAGAGGAGCTCCAAGGGAGGTCAGAGCTCTGTGCTTGTAAGTCCTCTGAATTTATTACTTGGCTTAATCACTTAATATGTCACTTAATTTTATTGCTGAGCTTGATAAAATTTGTGACAATCCTCCTTGTGCTGGGTCTAACCTCGTAGATCCCTCATTTCTGGCTTGTGATCCTTCCCTTTCCTGAGGGAAACACCTTTGGAGAGCACAGAGGAGACACAGGACAGGGAAACTCTGGTTCCCAGATCCTTCTTAAATCTTCCTTATTAAAATGTCCAGTTACTTACAGGTTCAAGTTGATTGTTAACCCAGACACAGGAGAAAGGCTGGGATTTGCACCCAATCCAGGTTTGTCCCTCGCCAGGCTGTTGGCACCACTGCTGGATGTGCCCAGCACGGATCGGGAGCTGCTCATCCCGTGCCCCCCTGGAACAAAAATCAGCGTTCAGAGACAGACCCCACTTTATCTCTGCAGTGCAGGGTGGCAAGGAGGTGTTTTTGGGGTGGGTTTTAGCACCCCTGGGAAGGGCAGAAGCTCTGGGGCTCCTCAGCAAGCCTGGATTCCTCTCCAGCCTGGAGCTGGTAGCTCGGAGAAAGGCGAGGAGCAACTCAGGCTATGGCTCCTCGAGGCTTTCCTTGCAGACATTTCATAAGACCCTGGCAGCTGAGGGCATCCTGAGGCAGGCTGGTTGTATAATGCCAGGACAGCTGGAGAATCATTAAATTACCATCAGGTTGCCTTTTCATTAATTTATTTCCTGGTGTAGGGCAGGTTGACAGCTGGTGCCTCGCTCAGGTGATATTTGTTGTTGCGTGTTGTTTGTTTTGTGAATTCTAAATGAGATTTCTCTCTCTCTCTCTCTCTGTTTTTTTTCTTTCCCCCCCTCCCCTCTCTCTCCTTTGGCTCCCAAGAGTTCAAAGGAAGCTGTTGTCCCTTTTTCTGAAGTGTTTGGAATCCAATTTCAGACCGAGAACAGCGCGGGCGTGGAGAGGGAGGGGGGATGGAACAGGCAGGGATGAAACGTCCAGGGTTTCCACAGCCTGTGGGATCGGCCCCTGAGGAGCCTCCTGGCTGTGGGGTGGGATCCTCACATGGAGCCTGGATGGTGAAACAAATCCACCCCAGGGGTGGTTTGTTTTACCATCAGGGGACCAGTCAGGGCCCAGTGTGGGGGTGGGTGACACCCGTGGGGTGTTCAGCTTTTGGGATAACCAGCTGTGCTCTGAGGGTTCAGACCCACAGGTGAGGTGGGAGAAAATGAGCTGGGAATTGTAGTTTTCCTGAATGCGCCGATGGGTGTCATGAACTGCTGTAACTCCACACAGGCACCTTCTCCTGGAATTCCTTGGGTTGGAGGGACCTTAAAGCTCATTCCAGTCCCATCCCCTGCCATGGGCAGGGACACCTCCCACCATCCCAGGTTGTTCCAAGCCCCATCCAACCTGGCCTGGAATTCCCTGATGTTTGTGGCTTTGCCATCCCTCTGTTCCCGCGAATCTCTTGGTGTTCTTTGTCCTTGTTTTGTTTTTGCTGACACTGGAATTGGTTGTTTCATTCCTCCCCCAGTTAAATCAGTGTGATTTTTGTCCATGTTATGGTCCAGAGAGAAGCTGGTTGTATCCCTCTAATCCCACACCTCCAGGGTGACACTGGGAGTCGGATACAGGAGAACTCATGAGATACTCTCAGAGCTGAACTGCTGGCTTGTGACTTGATGTTTGGAGCAAAACTCTTTGCCTTCCGCTCTTTGAGTTGAATTTTGCAGGAAAATGCTGGAGCAACGTGAGATTTGATATTAAATCCAGTCTATTTAATTTATATAATATGTGTGATTTATATTGTACCAACCATGGTGTGTCCCAGCCCCAGGGCAGGGATTGTCACCCTGGGCTGGTCCTGCTTGGGGACAGTTCTGGGACCCTCAGCCAGGAGAGACACTGAGGGGCTGGAGCGTGTGCAGGGAAGGGAAGGGAGCTGGGAAGGGGCTGGAGCAGCAGGAGGGGCTGAGGGAGCTGGGGGGGCTCAGCCTGGAGAAAAGGAGGCTCAGGGGGGACCTTCTGGCTCTGCAATCCCTGACAGGAGGGGGGAGCCGGGGGGGGGTCGGGCTCTGCTCCCAGGGAACAGGGACAGGAGGAGAAGGAATGGCCAGAAAAGGTTTAAGTTGGATATTGGGGAAAATTCCTTCCTGGAAAGGGTTGTCCATCCCTGGCACAGCTGCCCAGGGCAGAGGTGGTGTCACCATCCCTGGAGGGATTTCAAATCCCTGTGGATGTGTCCCTTGGGGACAAGGGTCAGTCCTTGGGGATGGTTGGACTCGATGATCCTGGACGATGGAGTGATTTTAAATCTCCAGCCACCTCTGGGTTGAGATCACTTGAATTCCCTGAAAGAACCTCTTCTCTCTTCCAGGGTGCCCGAGAAACCTTCGAGAGCTACTACAGGAAGCAGAGGAGAAAACAAGCCCGACTGGTCCTGCAGCCTCCCTCCAACATGGTACCTCCATCCCTCCTCCCTGGGGCATCTCTAAAACCCCCCCTGGCTCTTGGGCCACCTGGGATTTCATCTTTTCTTCCCCTTTCTCTTTTGCTGCAGCACGAAACCTTGGACGGCTACAGGAAGTATTTTAATCAAATTGTAGGGTAGGTGTGCTTTTTATATCCCCCAAACACGGGTGTCCTGGGTTCTGGAGGAGCCCAAAAAAAAAACCTGGGAGAGGAGGGAATGTTGCTATTTTTGGGGGTCCTTTAGGCCGAAAGAGGCACATGAAAGGTGGGTTGTGCTTTTTAAGTGCATTTTATGGCCCCCACGTGTCACCAGTGGGAGCGTGGAGGGAGCTGCCGGCTCTTGTGGCAGCCAGGGGATTTCTGGGAATTTGAGGGTGAATAACCCCTGTGGACCCTGCTTGCCCCCACTGATGAGGGGGACAGACCCTCTGCCTGAATTATCCTTGGATATTTCCTAAGGAGGGGATTCTCAATCCCCTGTTCTTTATTATCAACTCAAATTTGACAAGAGTCTTCCAAACCCATCCCAGCTCCCACAGGAGACTCCCAGAGACTTTTGATCCATCAAACCCAGGGGACAATTCACCTCATGATAATAATTTCAATATCTGTTCCCTGCAAAAAAAAAAAAAAAAAA
>NW_020957321.1:19008-29502 GCF_003031625.1 Empidonax traillii | reverse complement strand
GGAGGGGATTCTCAATCCCCTGTTCTTTATTATCAACTCAAATTTGACAAGAGTCTTCCAAACCCATCCCAGCTCCCACAGGAGACTCCCAGAGACTTTTGATCCATCAAACCCAGGGGACAATTCACCTCATGATAATAATTTCAATATCTGTTCCCTGCAAAAAAAAAAAAAAAAAAAAAAAAAAAAGGCATTTTTCCTTGTAGTTAAATAATTTTTCCCTGCAGTTCAAGTATTTTCCCTGTACTTAAAGCATTTTTTCCTGCAGATTAATTATTTTCCCCCTTCAGTTAGAACACTTTTCCTTGTACTTTAAAGCATTTTCCCCGTATTTAAAGCATTTTTCCCTTTCCTTAAAACATTATTCCCTTCAGTTAAAGCATTTCTTCCTGCAGATAAAGCATTTTCCCTGTAATTTAAACATTTTCCCTACAGTTGGAGCATTTTTCCTTGTAGACAAACCATTTTCCCTGTACCGAAAAGCATTTTTTCCCTGCATTTAAAGCTTTTTTCCCTGTACTTGAAACATATTTCTCTTCAGTTAAAGCATTTTTCCCTGCAGTTGGAGCATTTTTCCTGCATTTAAAACATTTTCCCCTGAACTTAAAATCATTTTTCCCCATAGTTAAAGCATTTTTCCCTACAGGTAAATCATTTTCCCCCGTAGATGAAACATTTTCCCCTGCAGTTTAGGCATTTTCCCTGCACTTTAAGTATTTTTCCTTGTAGATAAAGCATTTTCCCTGCAATTGGAGCATTTTTCCCTGCAGATAAAACATTTTCCCCTGTCCTTAAGACATTTTTCCCTGCAGATAAAAGCCTTTCCCCTGCAATTAGAGCATTTTTCCCTGCAGTTAAAGCATTTTATCTGCCTTTAGAACATCTTTCCCTGCACTTAGAACACTTTTCCCTGCAATTTGAGCATTATTCCCTGCAGTTAAAACCCTTTCCCCTGCGTGTAAATAACTTTCCCCTGTATTTAAATAAATTTCCCCTGCAGTTACAACATTTTTCCCTGCAATTGGAGCATTTTCCCCTGCAATTAAATAATTTTTCCCTGCATTTAAATAATGTTTCCTTGCATTTAACTAATTCTCCCTGCATTTAAATGAACTTTTGCCTGCATTTAAATAATTTTCCCCTGCAGTTATAACATTTTTCCCTGCAATTGGAGCGTTTTCCCCTGCATCCAAATAATGTTTCCTTGCATTTAAATCCTTTTCCCTGCATTTAAATAAATTTTTGCCTATATCTAAACAATTTTTCCCTGCACTTAAATCATTTTTCCCTGCAGATAAACCATTTTTCCCTGCCGATAAACCATTTTCCCAGCAGTTGGAGTGTTTTTTCCCTGCCCTTAATGCACTTTTTACCAAGTTTACCCAGCGGCTCCTTTGGGAATAACAAGCTGGAGAACCTGGAGAAGGGCAGTTCTCCCTTTGTGCCTCCTCCAGAGTGACATTCCCGGGGTTTTAACTCCCCTCTCCAACACCAAAACCCCCCGTGGGGTTAAAAAAAAAAGGGGGAATAAACCATCCGGTGCTGCCAAAATTCCACGTGGGCACCTCCAATACTCAATCTCCGTGTGCTCCCATCCCACATATCCATTCCTGGGGGGCTCAGGGATGTCTCCAGAGGCGGGATGTGAACGCAGGGCTGTTGTCCCCCCTCTCCCAGGTTCTTTGTGGTGGAGGATCACATCCTGCACACGACTCAGGGCTTGGTCAATCGCGCCTACCTGGACGAGCTGTGGGAAATGGCCTTGTCCAAAACCATCGCCGCCCTCCGGACACACTCGGTGAGTGGGAGCCTTGGCTGCCTTAGCCCTTCCTTGGCTATGACCTGTCGTGGTTTAATATTGACTTTTTCAAATTATTCCGTGCTTTCCCTCCCTTATTTTCCCAATGAGTGTTTTAAGGAGAACACGAAGGCACGCAGCTCATTCCCGCTCCCATTCCCGGGATTCACTTCATTTCCCTACAGGACTCGGTATTTTCAAGCAGCAGACTTTATGTTTATTTTCTCCTTGTTATGTCACTGATTATTTTTGAGAAGCACCTGCAGAGGGATTTGATTTGCCCCCCCAAAAAATGGAGGGGGAGGAAAGCATCTCCTTGGCACATTCCTCAGGAGGGGAAGAGGAAGGACCAGACCCTCTGTTGGACCAGGGAATGGCTGGAGCTGTGCCAGGGCAGGCTCAGGGTGGATCTCAGCAGAAGGTTCTTCCCCCAGAGGGTGGTTGGCACTGCCCAGGCTCCCCAGGGCAGTGGGCACAGCCCCAAGGCTGCCAGAGCTGCAGGAGGGTTGGGATGATCCTCTGGGGCACAGGGGGGGATTGTTGGGGTGTCTGTGCAGGGCTGAGGGTTGGACTGGCTGGTCCCTGTAGGTCCTTTCCAACTCAGCACACTCTGTGATTAATGAGTTTCCACGAGTCTGTTTTTAAATTGTTGGGCCCTTTTCTCCAGGGAGTACAAAGTGTTGAGGCCCTGATGCCCCCACAGCTCCCTGGGGCTGGCACAGCAGGGGCTGCCCATGCTGGGGGTGCAGGTCTGCATCTGATGGGGTGTCCTGGGAACGTGGGGGGAAACCCAAAGGTCCTTTGCTGAGGAAACCCTAAAATTCCTGTGTGGAGACACAAAAAGCTGCTGGTTCCGAACCACACAGAGTTCTGCAGGAATGTGCTCTTGACTTCAAGCTTGGCAGGTGGGGATAATCCATGGGGTGACAGGACACAGGGAATGGCTTCCCAGTTCCAGAGGGCAGGGTTAGATGGGATATGGGGAAGGAATTGTTGTCTGGGAGGATGGGGAGGCCCTGGCACAGGTTGGGCAGAGAAGCTGTGGCTGCCCCTGGATCCCTGGAAGTGTCCAAGGCCAGGCTGGAGCAACCTGGGCTGATGGAAGGTGTCCCTGCCCATGGCACGGGGTGGAACCAGATGGTCTGGAAGGTCCCTTCCAACCAAACCCATTCCATGACTCTTCTCTAGACCTGGAGCTCTTTGGGCTGAGGGACCACAGAAGCTTCCCAGTGTTCCCTGGCTCCTTCCACCGAACTCCTGTGTTCCAAAACACCCCACTGGCTTGTAAACCTGTGTTTGTTTGCCTTTAAAGTGGGAGCAGGAGGGGGGCCGGGCCCTGACAGGTTGTTTCAAGTGATGCCAAACTTGCTGCGTGAAGTGGCTGCCAGGACAGGGGTTTGCAGCAGTCAGGGAGCATTCCACGGTTTCCCAGCACCACCCCTGTGGTCATCACCCTTTTCCCTGGGCACAGCTCACCCTCGGGCTCCCACACACACCAGTGCCCTCCATCCCATACTGGGACCCCAGGGGGAGGTCTCACCTTGGGGAGGTTGTTTCAGTTCTTCCAATTCAGCCAAATTTACGCCTGCTTTTTCTTCCTCGCTGCAGACAGGGACATCTTCTATCACTTCTGAGAGCTTTAGGGCGTTATCTTTCCTTCTGACTCTCTTTTTTTTTTTTTGGACACTGAGCTGGAAAAACGTATGTCTTCCAGCCTTTCCCACTGATTAATGGAGCTGTTCCTCCTGGAGTTTCCAGCGAGCTCTAAATCTGTTCCCTTCAAATCTGCTTCTCTTCTTTCCAGCTCGTGATCCCTGATTCTATATTTGGGCAAAAATCTGTCTGAAACTTTTGCATCTTCCAGCACGGGGAGTTTTTGTGTGTCCAGAGCGAGCACGTGGGGTGGCTCTGGGGGGGGACACCAGCGCTGTCACCACGCTCAGCCGTGTCTTTGGGGGCTTTGAGCAGCGCCCTGACCTACAATAAATCCTTGTGTTGGAGTTCTGACCGTTCATTTGTTGAAATCCAAGCGTTTTCCCCTCGGCCCGAGCCGCTGCTGCTTCATTACCGTCAGACACAACACGGTAAATATTGCAGGAGGAGCTGCTGTCGTCCTGCCCTGACAGTGTGTTGATTTGCTGCGTCTCCTCTCGCTCTCCCAGCAGCTCCTGGGGAATCTTAGAGACACTTCAGGTATCTCTGGAGCACCCAAAGCTCTTGTGCATCGTGGAGAGGCCTGGAGAGCAGCGCTGGGAGGGGAGATACCCTTATCAGCCCCCCTTGCCTGGCCCTGGGTGACATTGCTGCGGGATAAAAGCAGCTGATCGTGAGGCCCTGCCCTTGTTATCGCCCCAGAGATAACACAGGGGGGCTGAGGGCAGGATTTTTTTTCCGTGCTGTGCAGTGAAAGCCGTGTTTTAATTTCTCCCCTTCTTTGCAGTCCTACTGCTCCGACCCCAGCCTGGTGCTGGACCTGAAGAACCTCATCGTCCTCTTTGCTGACACACTCCAGGTACACAGGGGGTGGGGACCACTCTTCAGCCCACTCCATGGTCACAGGTGTGCCCACCAGAGGGCTGAACAGCTGCTGAGGGCTGGCTGTGCTGGCCTGGCTTCTTTTTTGGCATTGGACTGGGGAACCTGCTTTGCCCACGGACCAAGCCTTTGATAGTCCTTGGTAAATCAGCCCCTAAATCCATCCACCAGCACCCTTCACCTCTGGGGTGGCGGTAGAGGAGGGTTTGCCCACCTGCCCCCTGTTAAATAGAGAAAATGATCTCCAACTGCCTGTTGGTGGCTTTTCCCCCCCCTGAAGTTGCTCTCTTCCCTCATCCCAGGGCTATGGCTTCCCAGTGAACCAGCTCTTTGACATGCTGTTGGAGATCCAGGACCAGTACAGTGAAACCCTCCTGAAGAAATGGTCAGGAGTTTTCAGGTAAGAGGCTCTTCCAGCAGACCCAGGAGATGCCCCTCCCAGAGGTGTCTTGGCCCCTAAATAAAATCTTTTGAGGGTTTAATCAGAGAATCACCAAATGCTCTGGGTTGGAAGGGACCTTAAAGACCATCTTGTTCTACCCCCTGCCATGGGCAGGGACACCTTCCATTATCCCAGATTGCTCCAACCTGGCCTTGGACACTTCCAGGGGTGGGGAAAGCACCATAATTGCAAGTTCATGTTTTAATTTTGGGCAACAGCAGGACTCAGTAAGATCCTGGAGCAGGGAGAGCCGATTGAAATAGAGTTGTGGGGATCCTGTGAGTGCTGAGATCGGTGCCATAAATCTGGGCAGACCAAAGGCTTTGCATCCCAGGGGGACAGGGCTCTGGTTCCATTATGGAGCTCACGTGGACAGTCAGAGCTCCCTTTCTAACTTTCCTTTCCTTTCCTTAGAAATATACTTGACTCAGACAACTACAGCCCCATCCCGGTGTCAAATGAAGAACTTTACAAGAAAATAGTTGGACAGTTCCCATTCCAGGACCCTGAACTTGAAAAGGTGAGCCTTGGAATGGGGAGCGTGGCTGCTGCTGCAGGAGCATCCCATCCCTTTGGGGGGGACATGGAGAACTGCCAAGGGAAGGGTCAAAAATAACCCACACCCACCTCCCCAGACCACATAAACAGCAGAAAAGAAAGCAAGACCAGGGGACAGAGCAAATATCCCTTCCATGTGTTGGGTTTCTCCAGGTGTGGGTGAGGAAAACCTCGTTGATTTTTGTTTCCACCTCAGGGATGTGCAATCAGCTGAACAGCCCTTGCAATGCACGGGAGATTAAAATATCCATTGATATTATTCCTGTTTTATGAACCATGTTCTTGACCTTTATATGTTTTAATCTCTTATCTAAAGAAAAAGAGCCCAACCAGGTGGTGTACCTTGGCTTTTCCACGAGTGTGTGCTCCCAAAACTGGTGTGTATCCAAGTCTGATGTAGCCAGTGCCCCCCAAATCCTGCTTGGCCTTCTGGCAGCCAGGAAACTCCATCCCAGGGGGAACTTCATTAGGAGTGGGAAGGGGTTTTGAGCCAGATTTCAGGAAGTGTTTGTCCTTCCCCCCAAATGAAGTCACGGGGTCTCACTGTGTCACTGCACTTCCCACTGAGCGTGTGGTGTGGGGAGAAGCTGGGTGGGGAAATTTGGTGTAGGAAAACCTGTTTCCCCATTGGTTTTTGGTGTTTTAAGCAAATTCTCACCTCGGGCAGCACCTGGGGGAGAGGTGACCAAGCAAAGCACCTCGTGCATGGCTGGGAGAGAAACGTCGGGGAGTTCTCCCGGGGGGTGTTTTCCCGGGAGGGATTTGGGATGGGGAATGAGGCTCCTGTTTTTTGAGATCCTTCCAGCCTCCAAATCCCTCCTGCGCTCAGGTGCCATTGCTAAATGGTTATGTGGCCTTTTGCTGGGCTGAAGTGTTTACAAACCCCCAAGAATTGCCTCGTTGTCTCCTTGCTGGAATTTGCTAAATGCCGGAATTAATCCAAATGCTTGGAGCACGCAGCTGGAGAGCAGTGGTGTCTCCTGGGGGGGTAGCTGCTCTTGCATGGGACTCTCTCCTGTGGTTTTTTTTTTTACAGCAACCCTTTCCAAAGAAGTTCCCCTTCTCCGAGTCTGTGCCTAAAGTTTACAATCAGATCAAGGAATTCATCTACACCTGCCTGAAGTTCTCGGAGGACCTTCACCTGAGGTAGGACCTTCACACCTGGCGTTGGTTGCACTCAGAGAGCTCCAGGGTTTCACTGAGAAGGTCTTTTCTTCGACCTTTCACCTTGTTCAGCTGTTTGGATAAACCCTGTCCAGGCTGGAGGGGGCTGGTGGTCTCCTTGGAGCGGTGGTGTCTTCAAAACTACCACAGGCAGGGACACCTTCCACTAGCCCAGGTTGCTCCAAGCCCTGTCCCACCTGGCCTTGGACACTTCCAGGGAAGGCAGCCCAGGACAACCCCAGCTGTATAAAAACTGAGGGAGTTGTTTCCTCCAAAAATGTTTCTGGAGCTGTAGGAAATAAATGAACCTGGTTGTGTCAAGAAAGGTTGTGGTGCCCACTCCTCGTTGGGTCAGGGCCTCCTGGAACATCTCTGACTTCCCCCCGGCCTCCCCTCAAGGGATGTGACTCCCAGAATTCCATGGATGTGCTGTCAGGAAGGCTCTGGGGCTTTGGATGTTGGTGTGTGAAAGAGTTTCGGCTCCTGGTTTCGGGGGTTTGTTTTTCTTGCTTCTTTTGGGAGTTTACATACAAATAACGTGATTGTTTGTTTTTTTTTTTTTTTTTGGTAAAGCCTGCAAAATATTCCAAGTGTTTACCCTCCTCTCTCTCCATCCCGAGGTGCTTTGATGCTGGTTTTACCCCTGTGTACGTGTGTGAGGTTGAAAACCAACTGTATTGGCCAGAAAGTGCAAGTTGGTGCTTTGCTTTGCTTGCACTCAGCAGCGTTTTCAGCTGGGTAGAGGCAGAAAAACTGACAACAGGGGGTTTTACTGCAAGCAGGGATCCTTCTTCCCTGCAAGATTTTTACGGGAAGGAAGGATCCTTCTTCCCTTCCACGTGCAGAGCTGCACTAGCAAGAGGTGGGAGTTGCAGGGGGGGAGATTCATATCCTGGCCATGACCTGACGTGGAGCTGCTGCTGGGAATGTGGGGAGGCCCTGGAATGAATTTCCCAGAGAAGCTGTGGCTGCCCCTGGATCCTTGGAAGTGTCCAAGGCCAGGTTGGAGCACCCTGGGCTGGTGGAAGGTGTCCCTGCCCATGGCAGGAGGTTTGGAACTGGTTGAGGTTTAATATCCCTTCCAACCCAACCCATTCCATGGATGCCCCAGCGCTGATGTGAAGCTGGGACAGCGCTCTGGGCGCTCACCAGGCATTTTGGTGCCCTGCAGGGTTTGAATTCTGTCCCTGTGAGCGAGGGACGCTGATCTGGGGGGGCCCTTTCTCCCCCCCTCCTGCCGGCGGCTCCTGAGGGATGATTGGTTTTGTCAGGGAAGGGAAGGAAAACCATCCCCTTGGGTCCCTCCTCGGGGGGGGGGGGGGGTCCCTTTGGACACGTAATTTAAATTCCTTTCGACATTGGGCTTTTCCAGCCCCTTCCCGAGGAGCTAGGGGGGGGGAAGGGAGCCCCCAATGCTGCCTCTTCCAGCCAAACATTTGGAATATTTCTCTGAAAACCCCTTTTGACACTTTCTTCATTTCACCCTGACAGCTTGAATTAGGTTTTATTAGGGAGCTCGGCTACAAAGCCGGCAGTGAGTTTTCCTTTCTCCTGCCTTTCTTTCTCTTCCCTGGTTGTCATTTATGTCACACCCCGGAGTGAGCGGGGTCAGCCCCGTCAGTCACGGGGGGGCCTGGAGGTCACAGCTACTGCCACGGGATACAGGACATCAGCTGTCATTAACCCAGACAGTTCCCTTCAAGATCCCGAGCTCTTTTCCCAAAGAGCAGAGCCCGGGGCAGAAAACAGAGCTTGGGTGTTTTGTTTTTTTTCCCCCCCCTAATTATTAATTTTTTTCCTAATTATTTTTTTATTTAACTACCTCCTTGTGTTTGTTGTACAGGAGTTTTCTCCTTTCTGTTGAAAGCTATTTTGCTCTTCACGTGTTTGGAGAAAATTCGGAGCTCCGTGTGGGTTTATAACACTTGGAATTTTTTCATATTGGCTCCGTTAATTTAATTTGGAGAAAGAAAACCTCCTGTATGAAATTCAGCGGTTTCCTCTTTGTTACAAGTGTGTTTTGAGTTCATCAAGTTGTCTTTAAAAGTATCTGCTCGCTGGAAGGCTTCCTCTTTCTCCAGTGGCATTTCCCATTTGAAAGATAGGGAATATCTTTGGGAAGCAGTGGGTGGAAGAGATGGGATGTGAGCTCTAATCTATCAGGATTTTTTAATTGTTTAGGTTTGGGGTGGGTTTTTTTGTGCTGCAAGCTAAACACCAATCCTGAAAGAACTCAGGATGCAAAGCACTGTGTGAAGTCATTAAAAGTAAAATCTTACAAAAATGAGAGGCTGGGAGAACTAAAATCAGGGAGGACCTTTGGAATTTGGTTGGGGGAGGGAGGAGGTGAATGTAGCTGCTCCTGTGTTTCCTAGTGGGGTGGGAGTGCTGCAGCTACTCCTGGTTGTAGGCTGAGTATGGATGGTTGGGAAAAACCTCAGCACTGCTCAATTCCCACCAGTTTGGAGCTGATCCATCAGATTTCCATCAGCTGTAAGTGGCGGGTGGGGAACACCCAACCACACTGTCCATATCTTTTAATTCTGTGCACTGAGAACAAATTGTGACCTGTGTGTGGGGCTGAGACCAATCCTCTGTGTCACACTGGAGGAATCCTGGAACGCTTGGAGTGGGAAGGGATCTTAAAGACCATCCAGTTCCACGGGCAGGGACACCTTCCACCAGCCCAGGTTGCTCCAAACTGGCCTTGGACACTTCCAGGGATCCAGGGGCAGCCACAGCTTCTCTGCCCAACCTGGGCCAGGGCCTGCCCACCCTCCCAGCCAGGAATTCCTTCCCAATATCCCATCTAACTCACCCTCCTTAGCTTAAGTCCATTCCCCCATGTCCTGTCCCCCCATCCCTTGCCCAAAGTCCCTCCCCAATCCCAAAAGGGCCTCAGTTGTTTGTACCAGGATTTAGCCCTGTGTATTTTTTGCTCCTTACACATTTTTTATCTCCCCTCTGAGCACGGATCCAGCCCTTCCTGCTTCCCCACCCCCTCCCCAGCTCCCACCCCGCTCCAGCAGGAGCTTCCCTCCAGTGCCACAGGCCCCTTATACCTCACCCTTTTTGCTTTAAATCTCCCCAGGTGTCCTTTTTGCCATCCCTAGATCCAAACCAGAGGGTTGGCTTTGTTGCCTCTGCTGTATTTAACCCTTGTGTTTGCTGGTGGAGTGGACTGGGAGATCTGGATTTTCCTGGGAGATGATGGACAGCCTGGGGGGCCGTGGCATGGTGGGGTTTGGGGCTATTTCTTAACTTTTTTTCAACTTGTCTCTAACTAAAACCTTATTTGAGGGCCCTTCCCATAGCATAGAGACCAGGAAAACCCATTTACTGGTTTCTTCTCCTCTCTCTACCTTTGATTTCTCTTCTGTAATTTATAAACCCCAAATCTGTCACCTTGGACACGTCAAAACCCTGGGAGAAGGAGCCAGGGGTGGGATAGCAGGAGGGAAATAAACTCCCTGGCATCGGTGATGATCTAAAGGAGACCCACACTAAGGTTTTGGCTGCTGGCTTTGGATGGAAATGATCAGGAGCTGCTGGTCCCACTCCGCTGTGTCCAGCTGGGAAAAGCAGACAGTGGCCGGCCCCTGGAAACCACGCAGCTTGGAAAAGCCAACTTCCAAAGATCAGGGAAAAGGAAATATTGGAGGGGCCTGTTGGGGAGTGCAGGGTGGCGGGGGGGGGAGTTGTGCAGCTGGGCTTTTCCTTGGGAAAAGGCAGCGGGACGTGGATTGCTCGTGGAATTCCAGCCGTGACTTCGCCCGGGAATGCGGATGGGCAGCAGTGTTTGCCTCTTCTCCTGGGAATGTCACAGAACCAGGAATATTCAGGATGGGAAGGGACCCACAGAGTCCAACTCAGATGTGAATGGCCCGGTTTGAGGGATTTCAGTGCAATTCCCAGGCAGCAGCACAAGGAAGGGCCGGAATAACCTCAGGAATGGAGCTGGCCAGAACATGGGGAGGATGAGCAGTTTGAGGAGCTG
>NW_020957321.1:16395-18833 GCF_003031625.1 Empidonax traillii | reverse complement strand
TGTCACAGAACCAGGAATATTCAGGATGGGAAGGGACCCACAGAGTCCAACTCAGATGTGAATGGCCCGGTTTGAGGGATTTCAGTGCAATTCCCAGGCAGCAGCACAAGGAAGGGCCGGAATAACCTCAGGAATGGAGCTGGCCAGAACATGGGGAGGATGAGCAGTTTGAGGAGCTGCTGTGAGCTCGGAATCCCTGTTGGAGGAGGCTCAGCCCTGCCCTCCCGAGCTGCAGGCCCTGCTGGAGCAGCACTTGCAGCAGATGCACCGAGCCAGCACTAAACAGGCACAGAAATTTGGGAAGTGGAAGCAGGACACGGGCTGGCAACACCTCTTCCCATCCCAGCAGGACCTCCACCAATCTGGGTGGGTTTCCCAAATTTTCTTCAGAAAGGGGAGACACTGGAGGGGCACAAAGACAAACCCCCGAATTCCAGCAGTGCTGAAGTTGCAACCACCTGGGAAAGGGCAGGAATGTGTGGTAGGAGCTTCCAGTCTGATGCACCAAGGGCTGGAGCCAGGCTGGGAGAGCTGGGGGGGTTCCCCTGGAGAAGAGAAGGCTCCAGGGAGAGCTGAGAGCCCCTGGCAGGGCCTAAAGGGGCTCCAGGAGAGCTGGAGAGGGACTGGGGACAAGGCATGGAGGGACAGACACAGGGAATGGCTTCCCACTGCCAGAGGGCAGGGACAGATGGGAGATTGGGAAGGAATTGTTGGCTGTGAGGATGGGGAGGCCCTGGCACAGGTTGGGCAGAGAAGCTGTAACTGTTGTGTGGATGATGATGGGGGAGGCAGGAGAGTGTTGGGAAGCAGGAGGATGAAGGTGATTTTCTTTTCACAGAACACTTTGCAATCCTCTCTTGCAATTCCCCCTTTTCCAGCTCCACCGAGGTCGATGACATGATCCGCAAATCCACGAACCTGCTGCTGACCAGGACGCTGAGCAACTGTTTACAGAACGTCATCAAGAGGAAAAATGTGGGGCTGACAGAGGTGGGACGTGGGTTTGGGGTGGTAGGACAAGGGGGAACAGCCTCCAGCTGAAGGAGGACAGGGATAGATGGGATATTGGGAAGGAATTGCTGGCTGGGAGGGTGGGGGGGCCGTGGCACAGGTTGGGCAGAGAAGCTGTGGCTGCCCCTGTGCCCCAGAGGATCATCCCAACCCTCCTGCAGCTCTGGCAGCCTTGGGGCCGTGCCCACTGCCCTGGGGAGCCTGGGCAGTGCCAACCACCCTCTGGGGGAAGAACCTTTCCCTGAGATCCACCCTGAGCCTGCCCTGGCACAGCTCCAGCCATTCCCTGGGGGCTGTCCCTGCTCCCCCCAGAGCAGAGCTCAGTCCTGCCCCTCCTCTGCCCCTGCCCAGGCAGTTGGGACTGCAGGGAGGTCTCCCCTCAGTCTCCTCTTCTCTGACCTCCCACTGGGATTGGGATCATTGCTCACTTGGATCATGCCAGCTGTGGGTTTCTTGCCTGACTTTTCCTTTCTCCCAGACAGAAACCCCAAAGCTTCTCTGGGCACCCTGTTCCAGTTCTGCACCACCTTCCTGATGTCTCTCTTCCTTCCTAATATCCACACCAAACCTCCCTGATGTGACCATCACCCTTCCCATGTCATCCAGCACCACCAGGAGTTGGGCTCTGTGATCTCTGTAGTGCCACTTCAGTATTTCTGTGCCCAAACCCCTTAAATCGCTGATTAATCCAACCTCATCCAGAGCTGTGGGTGTTTCAAAACCATTCCTGCAGAGGACGTGGCTCCAGACGACGCTCCAGCAATCCAATTATCATTTAATAATAGTTCCAAAGCAATTATAATTAATCCAGCCGTGTGATTCCTTCAGGGTCTGGAAGGGATCTGGTCACCACCAGCACCCTCCCAAAAGCCAAACCTGGTGGTTTCTTTGTTTGCCTCGGTGTGATGCTGCTGGGTGTCACTCCAGGTGTGGGTTATTTAGGGTTCATTGGCAGACAGAAGAGGTGTTTTTTTGTTTTGTTTTGTTTTTGCCTTCTGATTTGTCAGGGCAGATTTTTTTTTTTTTTTTTTTTTGGGAAGCCGGTTGGGTTTGGGCACGGCTGACACGAGCCCGGAGTGACAGCTGAGTGCAGGAAAGTCATTAGAAAATAATCATCTCCTGTGGTATTAGTGGCTGTCATGGGAAAGGCTTTCACCCCCAAATTACCTTTTATTTAAGTTTCTGCTGTTGGCAAAGGAGGAGCCGCTCTGAGTCCGGAGCGAAGCCCGGTGTGTTTGCACAGCACCAGCTTTTCACGCCAGCGTTCCTTGGATTGAACCTGGCACATCCCTGGCTTTGGGAAGCATCACAGTTGAACCCCTTTTTTTTTTTTTTTTTTTTTTTTACCTTTACAGCTTGTACAGATTATTATAAACACCACCCATCTGGAGAAATCCTGCAAGTTCCTCGAGGAATTTATCACCAAC
>NW_020957321.1:10200-16098 GCF_003031625.1 Empidonax traillii | reverse complement strand
TTTTTTTTTTTTACCTTTACAGCTTGTACAGATTATTATAAACACCACCCATCTGGAGAAATCCTGCAAGTTCCTCGAGGAATTTATCACCAACATCACCAACGTGCTTCCGGAAACCGTGCACACGACGAAGCTCTACGGGACCACCACCTTCAAGGTGAGGAATCCGGTGGCTCCACCTCCAGGAGGGGCTGGAGAGTGTGGATTTTGAGCTTTAGGCAGCTGAGCTTGGCCAGAAGATGATTTGGTTGTGTTTTGGGGAAGTTTGAGCCGTCATTTTTGGGTTTGTCCTTTAGGGCGTTGCTTCTGTCAAGGTCCTGAGAGTTTGTAGCCTTGATTTGTAGCCCTGATTATCTAAAGGATATTGATAATAATAATAACAACAACAACAACAACCACCAGGCTTTAAACCAAAAGCCCGACGATTGATTTATTTATTTTTAAAATGAATTTTCATTTTACTGGTTGAGTGCAGTGTGACCCATTCCTGGCCATGAATTCCTCACCCCGGGGGAGAACAGACTTCCAGAGTTCATATTTCTCTACCTTTCCACTCCTTTTAGCACTATTCCCTAAAAATCAAGTCTGACAGGAACTCCCAGGCTTCCCAGCCTTTAAATCTTGAAATCCTACCCCAGGAGTGTTCACACAGATACTTTCCATGGAATCTTAAGGCTGCGGTGGGTCAAGTGGGGGGTGTTGGAATTGTGTCCCGTGGGAACAGCAGGGAGTTGGTTGGGTGAGCTTTGAGTTATCCCTTGGGATAACTGAGCAGGAGAATAAGGTCTCCTGTCCTCAGGGAAGTCCTCATCCACCTCTTTGGCCTAAAGCTGGGTTTCCTGCCTTGTTTTGGCAGGGGGTGGCCTCCTGCACCCCACACCTTTCGGTTGGGTGGGTCTCGACCCTTTTCCTTCCATCCTCCACTGGATTTGTCCCAAGGTTGGATCAGAGGCAGAACCCACCTTGACCTTGCCCACCACCAGCCTGGTGGCACCTGTGTCCCTGCAGTGTGCCCTCCCTGAGGCTGCAGCAGCCCCGTGGGTGCTCCCTGAGCTCCGGGAGACCCCCACCCCACGTGTCGTGTCGCTCGCAGGACGCCCGGCACGCGGCCGAGGAGGAGATCTACACCAACCTGAACCAGAAGATCGACCAGTTCCTGCAGCTGGCAGACTACGACTGGATGGCCCCGGAGCCGGGGAGCAGGGCCAGCGACTACCTGGTGGATCTCATCGGCTTCCTGCGCAGCACCTTCGCCGTGTTCACCCACCTCCCGGTAAGGCACCGCCACCAGCGCCCTTCCTTTTCCTCTCCAGGCATCCCACCGTGCTGTGGGAATTCCTGGCTGCTCAGGCTTGGTGGAGTGTGGTGGGAACGGGGCCTTGTGCTGTCGATTCTGACATAAAAAACAATCTGCTTTAGTAATGTATTTCACCATATTTCACACGTTGGGTTTGCTGAGAGTATCCCCAGTTATTGGCAGGTGTCATTGCACGTGGTCGAGGCACCGTCACAGCCCACCGTGGACCAGGAGGGTCATCCTTCGCTTCCCACCTGTGTTTTTAGGACAAGGTTCTTCCCCCAGAGGGTGGTTGGCACAGCCCCAAGGCTGCCAGAGCTGCAGGAGGGTTGGGATGATCCTCTGGGGCCCAGGGTGGGACTCTTGGGGCTGGGCCTGTGCAGGACTCGATGATCCTGGAGGGCCCCTTCCAGCTCAGCACATTCTGTGATTTTGGCTATTTTAACGCTCAGCTTGATGGCCATCCAGCAATTTTTTTTTTTTTTTTTTCAAGAAATCCGCTCTCTGAGTGTCTTTTTTGAACTCCAGATACATTTCCAAGTGTTTGTCAAGCCACTGGTGCCTTCCA
The DNA here is from genome assembly GCF_003031625.1 of Empidonax traillii. NCBI lineage: Eukaryota > Metazoa > Chordata > Aves > Passeriformes > Tyrannidae > Empidonax > Empidonax traillii. Next base: position 14,233 of record NW_020957321.1, on the reverse strand, counting down.
TCAAAACCCTGCTCCGTTGGAAGGCAGCCTGTGTTTCTTTCTTCTCTCTGCTGTCTAAAATACCCCTGTGTGTTTGTGCTGTTGTTGCCATCAAAAATGTGGTTTGTGTTGCTTTTTGCACTTGGCTGAGTAGTGTCTCACTGGATAGGAAAAACAGAATCATCAGGGAGTTTCATTTTTGCTCAAAAAGCTTTCCCCTCATCACCTTTAAATAAGATTTGTTCTGAGCTGTCTGGGTGTACCCAGAGGAGGAGCTGGGATCAGCAGGTATTTTGGGACAGCAGATCCACTGAACTCTGCAGTTGTCCTAAAAGCAATTTCAGATCTTTTTTTTACTGGGACTGTGATTTATTTGTTGTTCCTGGGTGCCCAGGATTGTGCCCACGCTGGGCACACTGGGCATCTTTCATGAGCTCAGGCGTAAACAGGAAGAGAAGATTTAACATCCACAGCGGCGGTTTCCTTCGCCCTGCTTGTTTGTTCCCTGGGATTCCTCTTCTGGGAGGTTGCTCCAGCCCTCCAGGGCTGTTTTAGGAGGTGTTACAGCCCCAATATTGGGCTCATGTCTTCCCTGCCAGCAGGAAGGTCTGGGAGCAGGATGGAGCTGAGGATTTGCTGGGGATGGAGAAGCCACCAAGAGGGAAATGGAAGGGACTTTCCTGGTGTTGTTGAGGAAAAGGGGCTTCCATGGCTCTGTTATCTCTGGAACAAACTGCTAAATAAGGTGTTGCCTCCTGTGCAGAGAGGTTGGAAGGGCTTTTACCCATCTTCTTGCCCAGGTTTGTTGCCAAAAAGTCACCTCCGCTGGCAGCCGGGCAGTGTGGCTGAGCCTGGCCCAGCTGTGGGGCCTCTGGAGTCAGGAGGTGCTTGGAAACGGCTGCATCTCTCCTCAGAAACGGAGATGATGCTCCACAGGGCTGGAGACCACTCCCAGGAATCCTAGGGGGAATGCTTAATGGGACTTGACAGGGAGATTGGTGTCTGCAGCAGAGCGTGGAGCTCAACCAGCAGGAGAGATGAGGATGGGGAAAGGGAGCCCACGGTGATGGATGAGGCTGGAACTGGAGTGATTTGTCTTCCTTAAATATTAATGTTTCCTCTTGGAGTGAGCCAGGATTGTTCTGGGGGCTGGGAGGGCACTAATTGGTCTGCAAAGCAGGGAGATGGATGGAAGGCCCTGGCTGAGGAGGGAGGCTCCTGGGAGCCGGGGAGGCACCTCGGGGAGCTGCTGCCGAGGGCTCTGGGGAGCTGGGGGTCCCCTGCAGAGCCTTGCAGGAGATGTGGCTGGTTCTGTGGGTTTTTAACATATATTGGAGGGTCTTCCTTTGGAGGAGTGTGGAGATGCCACCACTGAGCGCCGTCAGTGGGTCCCTCCATCCCCTCGCAGGCGGTGGGTGGGGAGAACGAGCCAGGAAGAACCAGGGTGGACCTAAAAGGGCCTCCAGATCCTTTGGGGTCTCCACTTTTTTTGTCCTTTCAGGGTTCAAGGATTTTTTTTTTTTTTCCCCCCCAGTGGCTTATTCAGGAATGCACTGAAATTCCTGCCCTTTGCTGGTGAAATGTAGGAAGTAAGTCGTGTAGAAGCCCCCATGTGTCCCAAGCCAGGCAGGAAAATGATGGAGATGGTTGGGAAAGCACCAAAAATGTGGGATGAGCTTCAGCTGTGGAAGGAAAGAGTGAGAGGGGAGAAGGAAGAGTCTCCAAAAAGGGTGGATTACGACTCCCAAGAGGATATTTTAGGATTGCTGGGGGAAAGGTAGAGCTGTTTCTACACTGCTGATCCAAATCCAGCCTAGATTATGAACCATAGAGTTAATGATAGAATAAAGCATATATTTATTTTATTTTGATTTTACGTTTTTTTATTTACTTTATTTTATTTAATTTTTTATTATGTAGTTTTATGTATTTTTCTTTTTTTTACTTTGTTATTCTATTTTACTTTATTTTAATTTATATCATCTTATTTAACTTTATGTAATTTTATGTATTTTTATTTACTTATTCGGTTTAATTTTATATTATATTTTATGTAGTTTTATAATTTTTATTTACTGTATGTTATTTTACTTTATTTTAATTTTTAATGTATTTTTATTTTTTGTTTTGTTTTACTTTATTTTTTATTTTATTTTACTTTTAAAAATTTTATTCAATTTCATTTTATTTTTTTCTAATACACAAAGAATAAATCACTGTGGTATTGGGGTCCAAGAGGAGTTGCTTCCCTGCTGGAAATGAGTTTTCAGCCTGGACCAGCTCTAAAATCCGGGATTTCCAGTAGCTCCTGGACTAAAACAAGTGCATCATCCCTGGATGAGGCATCCTTGGAGCATCTTCTCCTTCCTTTATGCAGCTCCATCCATCCCTTCCTATTCCCATCTCCTGCTTTGGGGATTCCACCACATTCCAGAGCTGATATTTGGGTACATTCCTGAATTTACACCATTTTTAACTAGTGACAAGTGTTTTCCTGGTATTGGAAGCTGCAGTTTTTTGGGGGAGGAAGGAGTCAGGAGCTGAGTAAGTAGCAGGGGCTGGAATTCCACCTGGAATTCCACCCTCACCTGCTGCTCCAAGAACCTGGCCTGGGCTCGTCGATGGTTATGGCGCTAAAATTACCCCCCCAAAATGCTCCATCCTGGGATAGAACTGAGCCCAAAGCCCTTTTTTGGATGTGTGAATGGCTGAAATTTTCCTGGATTTATTAGGAATCCCAGCAAATAAACCCTGGGATGAGCTCAGCTGGTCGGAGCAGGGTGCTGATAAATAATCCCAGGGTTGGGGGTTCAGTCTTTGTGGGGGACGTTCACTTAAGAGCTGGACTCTGTGGGTCCCTTCCAACGCCAAATATTCCGTGACTCTGCAGTGGTTGACAGACCTCTGGAGGCCACGGAATAATTTTGGGAAGGGACTTATAAAGATCCTCTGGTGCAACCCCCTGTGATAAACAGAGACATCTTCAACTAGACCAGATCCCCCTGTAGACCATTCAGTTGGACTCTGATCCTTGTGGGTCCTTTCCAACTCAGAGTATTCCATGATTCTCGTCACATCTGAGGTTGTTCAGAGCCCTGTCCAACCTGGCCTTGAGTTTTTCCAGGGATGGGGCATCCACCCACCTCTCTGGGCACCCAGGGTCACCTGGTTCAAGCAGCAAAATCAACCCAGCCCAAAATCCCGGCCCGTGGAGCGACCTGAAGAGTCTCCTCTTCCTCTGGAGTTCAAGCAGGAGCTGCCATCCCTAATTTTTCCGTTAGAGCATCGGGGTGTAGACGTTGTGGGAGATGATGAGAACCACTGGATAGTGGGAATTCCTGGAATTCATTTGCATTTTTGCAGCGTGGCTGGGGGACGGTGCCGGGCACGCTGGTGGGGACAGCGTGTGCCGGGGGGCAGGAAAAGTTCACGGTGAAGTTCCCGGGGTTTTGGTGCATTCCAGGGCTGCGTGGGATTGTCACGGTGGTTTAGAGCCACAAGTTGAAAATGCCTCCTCCAAGTGCCCAAAACGTCTCAGAGCAAATAAAACGCTGATGGAAATCAAAGCATAATTAACATTTTGGCTTTCCAGGCCGACCTCTTCCCGAGTTCACCAGGGAGAGTCAGTTACTGCTGCTGAGGAGCTTGTTAATATGGGATGCAAGGGGCTCCTTTAAAAGAAAATACTCCTTTTTTTTTTAAGGGGGGGGATGTGGAAATTGAGTTTAAAAAAAACCCAGTATTTTAGGAGAAAGGGAAAGGGGGGGGGGGGAAGGTGGTTTCTGGTTTTCAGCGAGCGCAGGGCCACGGCCTCCAAAAATGAACATTTCCAGCCTAATACTTTGAAAAGAATGACTGAAAAAGCCCCTTTGTCTTTGATGGCTGATTGTTGTTTTTATTTCTTGTTAGACAAGTTAATGTAAATCGCATTGACAGGGCTACTCCAAACACACTGATTTGTTGACATTAAGCTCCTCAGAGATGGAGGGTTGTGTCAACACCTCCCGGGAACTGTCAGGTTAACAAAGCAAGGATGTTTTCCTGGGGGAGGGGA
>NW_020957321.1:0-9086 GCF_003031625.1 Empidonax traillii | reverse complement strand
AAAAAAAGTCAAATCCCCCTGTAATATTTATAAGCCCAGGCACCGTGTGTGGAGGTGAAATGCCTTGAACTTTGCACCAACCGCAGCCTCGACCGCGCTGGGAGGGACCCGAGTGGAAAATAACTGTCATGAAAACGTGGTGTGAGCACCAAAGTCACCCTTCTTCAGGTTTGCTGGGCTTAAATAAGGTCCCTTTGCCCTTGGAAGGGCTGAGCAGGTTTTTATGGAGCTGATCCCTTCTGTCACTCGCTGGGGTTTGACATCCATCACTTCCAGGTGGGAGAGCTGAGGTGCAGGAATGTTGGCTTGCAGGGAATGCAGGAAGGCTGGAAAGGGACTTGGGAGAAGGGATGGAGGGACAGGGCACAGGGAATGGCTTCCCACTGCCAGAGGGCAGGGATAGATGGATATTGGGAAGGAGTTGTTGGCTGTGAGGGTGGTGAGACCCTGGCACAGGTTGCCCAGAGAAGCTGTGGATGTTCAAGGCCAGGTTGGACAAGGCTTGGAGCACCCTGGGCTGGTGGAAGGTGTCCCTGCCCATGGCAGGGGGTGGAACTGGATGATCTTGAAGGTCCCTTCAACCCAAACCTTTCCATGATACCTTATTAAACTGCTCCTGTTGTACTTTGTTTTTCCCCTCGCCCTCCTTAAAGCAGGTCCAACGGGCCCCTATTTTGCTTTCTTAATAACTTTGCTCACCTGTGCTCCAAAGGGACCCAAAAATGACCAGTGTGAACCTTTCTGCCTTTCTCCTGTTGCTTTTCTCTCTTCTGCCTTTGACCTTGACCTCCCTGTGTTGTCCTCTGTAGGGGCAGGTAGATGTCCACTCTACCATGTCGGTGAGTACGAGGCTTGCGTGTCGTGCCTGTCCGGTCTGCTCTGCTCTCACCTCCTGGTGTCGAGGGGGGGAGTTGAACCAGAAAAGGTCCTTCATCTCAGAAAAGAGAAAAGGGAAACAGCAATTGAAAGTTTAAATCTACGGGATTAATGATTGTATGATCCTGTGGTAAATAAGAGACCAAGGGGAGGGGTTTCCTTCCCAACGGGTTGCCCATAAATGTGTTGTTGCAGTGGCATCGCTAAACTGTTGATTTTAGAACATTTACGTGGCTCTTTTAATCCCCTTAAACTTGCAGGGGATTAGGGGAAATGTCTGTGATTGGGGAAAGCGTGATGGAAGCTTCACCTCTGCTTGAAAGTGAAAAGATGTTTGTAAAATCCTGCCTGCCTTCTGCGCAGAGAAATCCCCCCTGGGAATTCCAGCCTGATGTTCCTCCTGGTCTGAGTGCTCCAACCTGGAGCTTGGACCACTAAGCCTTCCCTTGGACTGGAAGTGTCCAATTCCAGGTTGGACAGGGCTAGGAGCAACCTGCTCTAGTAGGAGGTGTCCCTGCCCATGGCAGGGGGGTGGAACTAAATGGTCTTTAAGGCCCCTTCCACCTCAAACCATTCTGTGATTCTGTTGTTTTACCCCAAAACCACCGTGAATTCTTGACCTTCGCTCTCTCCTTGTGTGGGTCAGGGCAATCACCACTAAAAAAAAACCCTAGAAAAGTGAAGGAGACCTTTAGGACCGGCCTTCTGGTTCAACAACCCCCCCCATAATCGTCATTTCTGCTTGTTCCACGTACGGGAGAACAACCCCCACGACATCTCCACGGGTAGATTGCAAACAAAGTGCTCCTGAGCCACCTTGTTTCCTCTATTCCCATGGCTGCAAACCAAGGCACGTGTGGACAAAGCCTGCCTTGGGTTTTGGTGGGTGTGAGGCGAGCCTCAGCCCCAGCTTCTGCTTCAGTCCCAGCCTTTAACCCCTGCTCTCTCCATTGGAACTGCCTTGGAAACATTGATATTCCACGCCACAGCTGGATGCTTGTCCCCCTTTTCCTGGAAACTAAGCCTGGAGTGTTTGCAGGCTCTGGGCACCCGGGGGTTTCTAAGTCAACACCGAGGGCTCAAATCAACACCAGCTTCTGGGAAGAAAGAGCCTTGTTAAAGCAGTTTGGGGCCGGCTCCCATCAAAGCTGTGAGGGCTGGAGCCAGGGAACAGGCTGGGATGCTCCAGGAATCCCCCGTGGTGAGGCTGATGGGTCAGGAGTTCCCAGGATCCTCCTTTCAACCCCCTCCAAAAACCCCGACCTTGCTTTCCCACCCACCAGGACCTCTGCCCTGCAGACCCCCCCATCACCCTTCCATCCCAGTCTCTCCCCCCAGCACCCCCAGCTTCTTCCCGACCTCCCCTCCACGCTTTGGGGTGCCCCCCAATCCCCATGTTCCCCCCCAAACCCTGTGACTCCCTCCCCCCCAAAACCAAGGTCTTTCCACCCTTCCCATCTCTTCCTCCAGGCTCTCATCCTCACCCCGGGGCTGCCCCTTGCTCTCCTCCCTTGGCATTTTGGGGAGCCCCCAAAGATTGACCCCCCCCTCCCTCAATTCAGGGTACCCCCCTCCCCAAATCCTGTGCCCCCCATGGACCCCATAGGCCTTATAGACCCCATAGGCCCCATATACCCCATAGGCTTCACTAGCCCTATAGACCCTACGGGCCTTATAGACCCCATACACCCCCTAGGCCTCACAAGCCCCATAGACCGCAAACACCCCACGGGCCCTAAAGGCCTCATGGGCTCGAGAAGTTGGGCTGAAAAGGGTCATGAAACCCCCCAGACCCCAAACTGGGGGTGAGAAGAGTCCTTGGATTTCCAGGAGCAGTGTTGGGTGTCACCCACCCTACGTGGTGTCCTCGGGGTGTAGCCCCAGAGGGAGAAGCTCAAAGAGCCCCTCCTGCCTCTGGCTTTTCCAGAATTCCAGCCATTTCGAAGCCAGATGTATTTATTCCTTTAATTGAATCCAGTGCCTAGACAGCTCTGGAGTCAGCTTCCTACAGAGAGGGGGGCTTTGCTTTCATTAAGGTAAATCAATGGAAAATAATACCTGGAGCTCCCCTGGAAAGGGTCAGGGATGGAGTAATCCCGTTACATGGTGGGATTTTGCCGGGCTGCTCTTAGCTGGGTTTGTTCTTTACTGCCACAGAGTCTTAATTTTCCTTGTAACCCTCCTAATTTTCGGTTCTTTAGGTAGCTGGGATTAATTGGTGGGAGCAAATCACTGTTTCTGAGTGTCTGCAAGAGGTGGAAAACTAAAAATTGGATTGCACCAAGCAGCAGGACAAGAGAAGGATTTTATAAGGGTTGAATGTCTGGTGGGAGGGAGCGGTGGCTGATCCTGGGAGCTTCTCTGTGCTGTGGGTACAGATGTGCATTTAAAAAAGTGAATTCCCTGGGTGTGGACATGGACAGGGCACGAGCAGAGTCCCAAATCCTCCCTGGTTGGTCCTTGGGGGGTTTCCTCTGCTCTCCAGAGATGATCCAAGCCTTTTAGGGAGTGGCTTGGGCCAGCTTGCCCTGCGGGTTGGGCAAAACTCCCTTAAAACATGGGGTGCTTTGAGGGGGAGAAGGTGGCCTGGAGCAGGACTTTCCTGGTGTTCCCAAGTGTCTCCAAAATCCCAAAGGCTTTCCAAAATGAAAGGGTGGGAAGGAGAACTGGTGGTTGCTTTAAGGGAAGGAGCAGAGGGTTCAAATCCCGTGGATTCAGCAGGGTTGGCTGGTGGGGGGGGGAAACTCCGACCTCTGATTAACCTGGGGGCGCCGGTTAAGCTGAGCCTGGCTAAGCCAAGTTATCCTGTAATTACATTGTTTCTTGTCTGCTTTCAGCACTTGGAGAACTAATTGAAGCTCAAATGCCCAGTCCCATAAATCCTTAAACCCAGGGTGTTCACGCTTCCCTGGGCATTGCTTCCACTCGGTGGAGTCACCCTGGCGTGTTTGGCATGGATTTTTCGTTCCCAAACTTTGATTTTTTTTCAAGCTACTTGGTGCTTATTTTTCACTCACCTCCATCCACCGAGTAGGACATGTTGTGGGATGGGGGATTTGGCTGCCAGAAATCCGTCCTTGGAGTAAGGAATCTGAACGTTCCTTCTTCTTCCTGCAGCAGAGCCTTGGCCTGTACCTTCCCAAAATCCCACCAGAAGATAAAGTTTGTGTTAGTTTGTTTTTTTTCTTTAATCCTTCAGGATGTTTAAGTGAAATAATTTTCTGCTTTCCTCCTGTTTTGTCCACTGGCTCTTCCGAGGCTCTTAAGTTGGGAATGTTCAAAGGAATGTTGATGGACAGCAGATCTTCTTCTAAACTCTCTGCTACCTTCCTTAAAACACCCATGGGAGGAGACCCCCCTGCCCTTGAGGAGCTCAAATTCAAGTGCAGTGCCCTTTGGGAAGGGATCACTTGGATTGAGGGTTGATGGAGCAGCGTTGGGCGCTCGGGGTCGTCGTTCGGAGCCGACAGCGGTGCGGGCGTGGTTGAGATTCCTTGGCATGGTTGAAGGACACCCTTCTTTGGTGACCATCACGGGGTGTCTTTCCAGAGAGAGATGTTCTCCCTGGAAATTCCAACCTTGGCTGGGTGTAATAGCAGCAGAGGAAAAGCCTTGAAAAGAGCAAATCCTCACGGATTTCTCAGGGTCGCCGGCATCCGTCATGTTTCAGGAAGGGCCCCAAATAAGGATGAACTCAGGGGTTAATTAAAAGCCAAGGTATCACTGATCCCTACAGCCTTCCCCATCCATCTCTCTGTTTCTCCCATATTTTCCTTATGTAACACCTAAATATTGAAAATTTAGCACATGGTTTAGTTTTTGGGGGAAAAGGCTGAAGGTTCTTTGCGTCGGTCACTCGTGGATCAGGGCCTGCTTGGAACCCTGAAGATCTCCTGGACAGAGCTCTGATGGCTCACGGAGTGGAAATGCAGTGGGTGGTTTGGGGTTTTTTTTTTAATTTTTTTTTGGTGTTTGGAGCTCATCCTTTTCTCCTGTCTGCTCAACATCTGGCCCTTCAGTCGTGTCTGTGCCGGTTGCGTTTCCACACGTCACACCGACGTCCCCTCGGCATCCCAACGAGCAGGAATCTGCGTAAATTGGGAATCTGGAGCATCCCTGTGTGAGTGAAGGGTGAGGAGCCCCTGGAGTCAGCGTCCCAGAGGGCGGGCACCGCGCTCCAAGCCTGGGGATCCTTCCCCTTTGATGGAACGTCAAATTGTAATTGTAAAATCATTCGGGAAAGATGATCCCGTTCCCTCTCTTTCAAGTCTTCCTGCTGCCATCGTTGGCAGATGCCTTTGCCCCGATAAATCAGCTGAAAGAAACGTGGCTCTCGCTCTCTGTACGTTGGGGGGGAGGGGGAATAATAATTAAAAAAAAAAAAAAAATCTGTGTTTAATCAACTTTTTGTTTCCAAAATGGCAGCTGCTTTGTATTTAATGGAAAATCAGGCTCTTCCCAATGGAAAGAATGTTATTCCCAAAGCGAATACAAAAGAAAATAAAAGCCACAAAAGAGGAGGATGAAATATGCCCTTTTCTTTTTTTTTTTTTTTTTTTGGTGTGTCTCGCTCGTTCCAGTTCGGAGCCGCGCGCTCCGATCACGGTCGGGCCACGGGTCTGCTTTGCATCAGGGAACTGGGAAAGTCCCGGATCGTGGACACAGGGACCAGGGAAGAGCCTTGATTTGCTTTGGGAAACGTAAATAGGACCCAAATGGGTTGCTTTGTGATTCAGTTGTGGCTTCAGACTGGAAAGGGAGGATTTAGGTGGATGTTGGGAAGGGATTTGGGTAAGGCTCTAGAGGGACAGGACGAGGGGGAATGGCTTCCCACTGGAAAAGGGGAGAAGGAATTGTTGTCTGTGAGGGTGGTGAGGCCCTGGCCCAGGTTGGGCAGAGAAGCTGTGGCTGCCCCTGGATCCCTGGAAGTGTCCAAGGCCAGGTTGGATCAACCTGGGCTGGTGGAAGGTGTCCCTGCCCATGGCAGGGGGTGGAATGAGATGATCTTTAATGATCTTTAACCCAAACCATTCCAGGATTCCATGATTTTGGTGCCAGAGTCAGAGCTTCCAGCCTGGTGGGAGCATTGGGATCAGGTGGTTACATCATTAACGAGTCTGCAGTTAAATCCAGTGGCTCCCAAGGATAAAGGGGTTGTAATTCCTGGAGTTTCTCGAGGCATAATGCTGTCCTATCCCTAACCTTCCTGTGTCTGGTGGGAAGCTCCTTCCACAAAATCTCTGGAGCATCTAAGGAGAATATCCTTCCCTGCTTCTGGATTCTGTGCAAGGACGAAAGACACAGATCATGAAATCTTCCTTCACCATGAGCTTTTTTCTTGCTGATGTCCATATATAAAAAATCCCCCCAGCAGCTTCCCAGCTTTTGCTGCAAACTCTGGAGCTCCAAGCGGGGGTCTCTGCCCAGCTGGGTGTTTGTGTGGCTCCAGAAGGGTTCAGAGGAACGATCCCATTCTCGGTTGTAACAGCTGCATCCCAAGGGACTTCCCTTCTCCACCCCCTGTCCTTCCTCCTGTTTATTTATTTTCCTTTTTTTTAAAAAAAAAAAAAAAAGAAAAAAGAAAAAGAAATCATAAAGTAGCCGTGGCTTGTTGACTGTGACAGCGCAGTCAAATCCTGTGTTCCTGAGCGTGGCCTTATCCCAGAGCCTCTGGTATCCTGGATCCCACAGTTTGAGGTGGTGACAAACTCCCTGGGCTGTGCTTTTGGGGTGTTGTTGCTCCTGCGTGTAAGCAGGTGCAGTTTTTAGGCCCAGAACACCTTGATGCAGGAAAAACCTTCCCGTGGGGAAGGTATTTGGGATTAAAGACCAAAAAAAAAAACCCTCCCCCTCCCAAAACTGAATAAACCAACATTATCCATTTTTTATAAACCCCCTTGCAGATCTGCCTGTGGTTGTGACCATCACCCCTGATGTGATTTCCCCACCAGCTCCAGCCAAAACAGCCTCCAGCTGTTGACCTTGGGCACCTTGGACACAGCCAGGGTGGTGGTTTTTTTTTTCTCCTCTTTTATTGGAATGTGAGCGGGGTTTGTATGGGGCTGGTTTGTTTTTTGTGGCACTGGATAATTACTGTATTTGCTTTTTTATTCCACTCTTTCCCCTTTTTTTTCATATGCCTGGTCTCTCTGCTCCTGTTGGGAGCTCCCTTTGCCGTATGCTGGTCGTGCTGCCGGATCCGTGGCAGCCTCTTTTTCCCTTTAATCCCCAAAATAGCAGAGAAGTGGTAAATGTTTACTCCTGGCAGCAGATTTTTTTTTTTATTATTATTATTATTTATTTTTTTAAATACCTCTGGAAAGCAGCCACTGAAACATGGGCTCGTGCTCAGCTTTCCCTGGATCCTGAGAGCCATCCCCTCTCACAGAAGGGATGGTGGCCTTGCAGGTTGGTTGGAGCTGCTCTTTGGGCTCTTCAGCTTTCCAGGGGAGTGGGGCTTTGCAGGAGGCAAATTCCACTTGGAGTTGTATTTGTTGGCACTGCTGCTCTTTGTAGGTTTTCTGTGGTGAGCCTGAGATGTCTCAGTGGTGGGAGGCTGGGTCTGGAACCAGTGATGGTGTGATTGGGATGGTCAAAGTCAGCAGAGGTCCAAAATTCCTAGTTTCGCTCAGAAAACGCTACAATGGGAAAAATTGGTTTCAAAAAATCGGTGTTTATTTTTTATTCCTGGGAAATGCTGAGAGGAGCATCCCCTGGGTCCAAGGTGAGGATAATCCCAGTGCTCTGAGGCTGAGGAGCATTCCCAGGGGTCCAAATCTGAGGAGCATCCAGGGGGTTCAAGGCTGAGGAACATCCCAAGGGTCCAATGCTCAGGAGCATCCTGGGGATTCAAGGCTGATGAACATCCTGTGGGTCCAAAACTGAGGAGCATCCCAGGGGTCCAAGGCTGAGGAACATCCCAGCAGTCCAAGGCTCAGGATCATCCCTTTCCCCAGCAGGCATTGCTGTGTGCTCAGGAGCCCTGGCCCTCAAACATCGCTCCTGGCCAACCTTCCCATGCTGGCTGGAAGGTTTTCTCCTCCTTTTCCTTGGCAAATTTCAAAAAACCACGTGAAGGTCAACTTGTAACTTGGCACCAGTTGCCTTTTCCAAGCCCGTAAATCCGCACAGTGGCCTCACTGTTCAGCTCCTGGGGTGACTTCATGGGGCCAGAGGTGGAATCTGGAGCTCAGCAGTGGCTGAAATCAGTCGGTGACTGTTGATGCTCACACATCACTCACCTCTCGTGTCCCACAGGGGGCAGAGATAAGCTCAGCCCGGAGCACGTTCCCTGCTGGGAACCAGGAGCTTCTCTCCTCTTGTCCTCTTTCCATAGCACGATCTGGGGTGGAAAAGGGCATTTCTTCTTCTTAGTAAGGGTGTTAAGGCCGAATCAATAGAATTAATTGATTAAGAGTTGCTCTCTTGATGCCTGCCCTGGTGGCCAAAGTGGTCAGTGATGCCAGCCAAGCTCCAACCTTCAGATGGGCATCGACCCACCCACCAGGCTGCGTCTCCTTGACCCTCTGATCTGCTCAGGGCTCTCACTTGGTCCTTTCTTTCGGAGACACATCTGTTTGCAAGATACTGAGTGCAGACCCACAGCTTTTGGGTTGGGGTGGTGTTTTTGGAGATTTTTTTTAATCTGGTTTTTGTGTTTGGTGTTGTTTGTTTGTTTGTTTGTTTGTTTGTTTTAGCTAAAACAAAGCCGAAAAACCCCAAAACAAACCAGAAAAAAAAAAGAGGAAGCAACGAAAAACCTCCACAAAAAACCCACTTTGTCCAATTGAAAGCGGGGTTTCTGGGCAATTAATGAGGGGTTTAGTTCTTAAGTAAACCTCTTAAAAACATTTATAAATGTACAAGTGCTTGTTGTACATTTGGGTTGGAGTGGCTGGGAAGTGTTAATGTATCTGGATGATGCTTTGGGTTTGTTTTTTTTTTTGCCATTTTCAGTGACTGTCGAACAGTTGGTTTAAAAAAAAAAAAAAAAAAAAGGCAAGTCAGGATGACAGGGACAAGCCAAATTTCCACTCGGGAGTTGCCAGAGCTGATTTCCTGGATTTACCCGTGGATTTGGGGCTGTGGTGTGGGCAGCAAGAGGATCCAGAGGCATCTGGAGAGGGAGATGAGACCTGGGAGGTCTGCAGGGTCTGAAGTGCCCACACAGGGAGGATCCGCTGGGATTCCTCTCGGGTTGGTGCCACCAA
>NW_020957320.1:0-37025 GCF_003031625.1 Empidonax traillii | reverse complement strand
GCTCCCAACCCAGGGGCTGCCTTACTTAATGGAAGACAGCAGAGAGAAACCTCTGGGATAAAGCAGCAGTGGAAGAATCCATTTCCCCACCAGGAAAAATCGATGATTATCCATTTTCCCTCTTATCCTCCTGAATTGGAGAAAACGAGCTCAGTCCACCTCCCATCTGCTCCCCTCCCAGATGTTCCTCCAGCTCAGGAATCCCTGGCAGAGCCTGCACCAGACCTTCTTTGATAGGATTTCCTTCCCAAACTCAATCAGTAAAGCAGCTCCGCTGGGGCTGCTAAATTTAGCGCCTTGACCGTGTAGCCCACAGAGCCGGCCACGCCGAGGGGCTCTCAGGGATTCAGCACTTCTGTCCAGCTCCCTTGGACTGGGGAAGGGGCTCGCTGGTGTCCTGGAGCAGCACACAGGCTGCAATTACGTAAAAGAACACAAGTGCAGAATAACAAAGTCTTCAAGCGAGACCCACGCTGAGAGCCCTGAGCTCCCCTGCAGCACTTTCCCAAATAAAGAGGGAGGGGGGGAAGGAACACAAAGCCCATTTACTGCAACACTCGCAGATGAAAAACTGCAATTGCTCTGCCCTGACATCTGGTTTCTATTTCGCTCCCATTCTATCAGGTTACATAACAAACAGATGATGCACCAGAGCCCCAGAGTTCTTCAAGGCTCGGATTTGGTGTTTACATTCCTCGGCACAAAAATCCCAGCTATGCCACACACGGGGTGTGCAGGGCAGACAAAGCACCAGAGACAAACAGCTCTCAAAGGGCAAGGCAGACCCAGGCAGACCGATTGGGGAGCGTGGGCGTGTCTGTAACACAAAACACTCCATCTCCCAGTCCAGCTGAGGAATTGGATGTGCACAGGACGGCACTCGCAGCCGTGCAGGCAGAGTTTACGTGAACAGCCACGGGGAACGCACGAGTTTACACCCAGCAAGCGCCAGCTGTAATGATGCAAACACGGATTCCACCCTGCCCTGTTATCTCACCCAGTGCAACCTCCCGGGGCCTTCCTCCACCTTCTCATTTGGGGCTTTCCTTCTTCTCAGACCAGGTACTTGGGCTGTCAGGGTGATTCACAGCCCGGACAGCACGTGGCCAGCTTTGGAAATCGGGCATCCACTTTGCTGACCTCGTCCCCAGACGCTACAAACTTTCTTCTGAGTCAACAGCACATCCTTCCTCGGCAGCAATTCAGGAAGTCATGCAGTGCTAATGGAGCTGACTCAGCCAACACGGGGCTCGGTGCCCCCCCCTCCCTCCCCAAAACACAGCACGCAGGGATGAGCACACCAAGGGCTGCCCCATCACAGAGCTGGGCTGGTCCAGTGCTGCTCTCTCAGGTTTGAGCTAGAATAATCACAGATCCCACGTTCATGGAAAATGGAGTTCCCAAAAACGTCCCCAAACCTTTAAGTTACCCCCGAGGTTCCCGCTGCACGTCCCATCGCCAGCTTGGCCTTCTACACCTGCACGTTATGGAGCACCAGAACAGCCAGAATCCTGCACTCATCTAACACGTTATTCTGGACCCTGCACTCACCTTGGCTTCCCTGTTTGGTTCTCTGGTCTAGATACACCTGCAGGTACAACCCACTCTAAGATTGGATGTAGAGTTTCAGGAAAAGCCCAATTCCCACGGGGATGTGCCCACTTTAGCAAGTTCTTTCTGGAAGAGGCAAACACGGGCCCCGCTCTGTGGGAGAGGAATAAAAGAGGCGGAGGAACAACCACAACAATCTGAGGGTGTAAAACGCGTCCTGTCAGGGACCAAACCAACAGGAGCAGGTACAAGATCCCTGTTCCGTGGTGGGGAAACACCTGCCAAGACTCCCTGTGGATGGGACCTCTCCGAGTAGGAGAGCAGTGACATTTAAGCCGGAGCCAAATGTGAAAATAATAAAAGCACTGACGGATATCGCTGCGATTCTTGCTCGTTTCCAAAGGCCACTCCTCGCCTTCTCCTTCCATAAATCTGCACACATTCCCTCAGATGACATCAGAAACGGGGAAGGCATTACTCATGGGCAGACAAGTGGAAAAATGCTCCAAAATACCACTTTTCAAGGAGCCCATTCCTCAGGTACTACAAGTGTCTCTCAGTTCCGGCAAACACACGAGAAAAAAGGATATTTTCTCGGTCACAGAATCACTTCTGGCCACATCTTAATAAGTTTATCACTGAGCAGTAAGTAAGCAATTAATAGTGGTAGTAGTAGTATTTTTAGAACAAACCAGGTGCATTCCACTCTTACCATGAGATGTTTTTCCCCTCTGAATGTTTCCACCCTGGACAAGGTTCTTACAAAGCCCACAAAGAGCTACTCCAAGAGCAGTTTGGGGGAAGAAAAGAAGGGGGGGGGGGGAAGAGGAAACAGCTCAAAAATGTAAGGTGTCCTAAGGAGATCTTTAGGTGTCCATCCACTAAAGCATGTCAGGGTTGTGTTCCACACCTCAAACAGTCCAACTGCAACAGCTTTTGCCCAAACCCCAGAAATCCCAGTGAGTTACTCAAAGGCAGCTGCTTTTTGGGAGTTCCCTACAACTAAATGTGCAGCTGGGGCAAAAGTGTGCCACTGCACCAGGGGGGAAAGGAAAAACAGGAGAGGGAACCCCACAGGGCAGCCAGAGGATGCAAAGGGAATTTTAATCCCACGCCTCCCAGTTCAGAGCAGCAGGTGACAGCAGCAAAGGGGCTGCAAGGCTGGGACTTGCTCCGAGGCCACGATGGAAAAGCTGTTCCTTCAGCACCAAAATTTTTTAAGTGCTTATTCATCCCTGCTTGTCATCTGTAAGCAACTACTCCTCCATTCACTCCAGGCTGGCAGAACACACAGGAGCTTTGCTTTTACTATTAGAAATGATGCTATTTTTGCCTCCGAGTAGCACAAATCCCACATCCTCCACGCGCCTCACCCCCAGCTATTGTGTGTCTTCCCGAGCTGGAGGTGTTTCCCTGCCGTAGCTTCACCTGCTGGGAGCAGTGGGGAGCGAGCTGTGCCACGTGCAAGGCTGGGAACAACCTCTGTTTGATGAACCAAGAGCCACACGTGGCCACCAAACCACGGCTGCCACCACAACATCCCACCACCTTCCCCCCAGGGGCTGAGCTGCCACGGCCCAGGCCAGCACCAAGGGCACAAACCTAGCGTGGTTTATTTTCTCAGCACCCAAGAAAGGGCACAAACCTAGCGTGGTTTATTTTCTCAGCACCTAAGAAAGGGCTTGAGCTGCAAGCACGGTGGGGGCAGCTCAAATACCTCTCTCTGGCTGCACCCCAGGCCTGGCTCAGGAGAGGTGGAAGCTCCAGGTGAGACATTTTTCTAATTAAAGGACCAGATGAGTGTCCAGCAACCACCACTGGCTTCACTTTGGGAGGAGGAAGGGAAACACCTCCCTGTGGGTTTTTTTTTTCTCCCTGTGCACAAAGGTATCTCCTGCATGGCTCAGTCAGCAAAATGATTCACTTGGAAGAGGCAGAGGGATAAATAACCGGGATCTAAGCTGATAAATCACTTAGAATTTTCCAAAACAAAGAATGTATTAATGAACCAAGATGTTCTTTACAGCCTGTAAATGTGGCCAAACCAGTGGAGCTCACAGACATGCTGAACACAGGTGGAAAACAGTAACAAAAAGATATTAAAGCAGTGAATATTGAGCATTCTGCCTCTTTCAAAACCTCTGAGAGGTGTCTGTGAGATTGTATCTTTGCCAGAGACAATCTGACCAACAGTTCCTAAACACTACTTAAGGTTCTTAGTGCACAGTAATTCCAGGTGGAGATACTGAGGGGGAAAAAATCCACTGCAGTTCAAAAGGAACAGTCCCACACTCGTTTCTTGCAACAGAAAAAAGGAGTTTCTAGCAAAACAAATAATCTTCCAACACAACTGTGTCTCCTTCCTCTGCCTGCTAAAGCCACAAACGTGTACGTGCCTAAACCAACAACTACAGAATTATTTCTGAATAAAAACAAGCTCCTCCTGCAGAGCTCTGTGGCTTCAGGAGCCTGAAGAGCAAACTGAAGCACCACAACCACAGTCCTTGATCCCAGCCCACCATCCCTTACCGAAATCCTGTTCTTGTGACTGGCAGTTCCCAAGGATTCTCCAGCCAGTCCCTCCCGAAGAAAGCAGCTTCACCAGCCAAATACAAACCAAAATGAGCAGGAAAGAAGCAATTTTAGAGTCCATATCAAGCTATTTTGAAATTCCTTCCATAAGGAAGAAAGCTGATACAGTTTTAGGCTCCAAGGGCCCCTTGCTCCTGCCCCAAGTCCAAGGGATGTGTGGGATGCTGTGCTCTGTCCTCTTTCCAGCTCAGGGTGCCATGGGAACTGCAGTGGGATGACAGCAAGGCAAGTAAGGCCTGTCTTTCCCTGACAGCACCTGCTCAGCTGGCCAGTCCCAAGTTTACAAAGCCACTGCTCAGGGCATCCCACCAAGCCCTGTCCACGCTCCAGGAATGAGCTCCAGTGAAGGGAGATGGAGGAACAGCCATGAGACAGGGCAGGGATGTCTCACATGGAATCATTAAGGTTGGAGAAGCCCTCCAAGATCACCAAGTCCAACCCCCAACCCAGCACCCCCCCCATGTCCTCCTCAGCCGTGTGCTCAGGTGGCACATCCACATGTTGTTTGAACACTCCCAGGGGTGGGGTCTCCACCGCTGCCCTGGGCACTCTGTTCCAATGCTTTACAATCCTCTCCATAAAAAGATTGACTGTGGGTCCAAAAGGAAGCCAGAGACACTCCTCGCTGTGTAGTGGCCAGCCCAGAGGGGTCCCAGAGCCAACCCTCAGCTCCAGGGAGGGACACAACCACACCACGTCCCAGCCTGATTCATAAATTTTCACCCTTGAGCTCCACCGGGAAGAAAGGGCTGGGGGAACACTCTGTGCACGTATTCTGCACTAAAACTGATCAACACAGGCAGGTGGTAGATCTCTCCACGAGTATCAGTTTGAAATGGAAGAGAGGTGGAGGAAGGCAAAGGGGAGACACCGACGCCGCAGCTCCAACATTTGGAACAAGATGGAAAATCCTAGAAAATACAGAGCTTATCAAACCCCTAAGTCAGGCTGAGAACAAGACACACTCTTTGGCAGTGCAAGCCAACTCCGAGCGGACAGTTTTCTCACCAAGCAGGTGTCCTGCCTCTTAAAGTATTTCCAGACCCAAATCCCACCAAGGCCTGTCCTTCCAGGCTTCCTCCTGCCTGCAGCAGGGGGACAGGGCCATCAGCATCACCACACTGGGTGTTTTTCAAAGCACAGAGAGAACATCTGCAGGAGCTTCTGGTGAAACAAACAGTTTGGGTTAGAGCAGCTACAGCTGGTTTCTCAAAGCTGGCCAAAGTAACTTCCAGAAGCTGCTTTCATCCAGGAGTGGGATGTCGAGGAATTTCCCCCCCCCCTCCACCAGCAGTGTTTGATTGTATTTAGATACAGATTAAGAGAGCTAAAGACAGAAAATATATCTAAATCTTAGAAATATTCTTATTTATAAAATATTCTTATCAAAGCCGCTCCACCACTCCATCGCAGGCAGGGCAGCTGAGGGGGCTCAGTGGTGCGAGGGGGAGCAGGGGAGATGCTCCCAGAAAGCCCAAACGAGCTGTTCCATCCGGGCATTCTCCAAGGAGGAACCTCTGGAGCCTGGGAGAACTGAGAGAGTGCATCCCACCCTGCGACTGCACTGCCCAGCAGCAGCACAGGGATCGTTCCAGCCTCTCCAGCAGCTCCCTCAAGCTTCCCTGCAGGAATCAAAGGGCACAGCGATGACTGAAGTGTCCCACTGCTGCTACCCTGTGATGGGGGAAGGGGGTCTTGAAATCTAAATCCATCACTCAAGCGTATTTCTGCGGTGTCTCCAGCAGCAGGACAACATTTCAAGGGTGTCTCTCTCCTCCCTAATAGATACAGACACCTCATGTCCCAAAAACGAAGCTCTAAAACCTGCCCCCACCCCCTTCCCCAGGTTCCTCTCCCCCCATTTCCAGGAGCTTTCAGCACCTGGTTTGCACAACAGTTGTTCCAGCAAACTGTAGGCTTTGTAGAAAGTTTCTTTCATCTGGTGGCTGGAACATCTAAAGATCAAGTCACTGTTGCCCAATTCCTTTGGGCAATCATTCCCAAAACATCACGTTCTTTTGTGCAACACCATCCACAGTTTCCCTGACAAAAGCAAACACCAGAATTACCGGTTAAAAAAAAAAAAAAAAAAGAAAAAGCAGCTTAAAAACGAGCCTCACAAACGACCTGAGGTGAGGAAGCGAAACAGGAGTTTGTGTTCACTCAGGAGAACCCAAAACCAGGGAGAGCACGGGGCAGACACAGCCATGTTCCATCTGCTCTTCCAAGCTCGGCTGCCTCTGCCAGGTGACAGTTCTGCAGCAGAGCAGGGACACGGGTGACACACACCAGGACGGTCCCTGAGCTCCCTGGAGACAACCAGCCAAGCCCCCAGAGTTCTGGGGATCTTCCCCTCCTCACTCACACAAACACAGCCCAGGCAGCTGAGGTGGGATGGCAAAGCCATCGCCACAAACACGGGGTTTTTTTTTTCCCCTAGCAAATAAAACAAACGGACTTGAAAATATCGCCCTCTAAGTTTAAACCAGTATTTTTACAGATAAAGCCAAATTCCAGAAGCCAAAACGTTAAGGAAGCTGGGGGGGGGGAAGGGGGCTGGTAACCCAAGATGCAGCAGCTCTGCCACCCCAAACGTGCACTCTTGGACTTGACCACTTTGCAGCTGCAAAACTGGCAACCTCTGGCCCACTCTGGGGGCTGCTGGAGTCCAAGTGTATTTACGCTGACAGACACAAGCAAAGGTTGTGACGATTTATTGACGCAAGAGCCACTTGGTGCTCCCTGCCAGGAATTAATCAGTGCAGGAGGAGCAGGAATTCTCTGTAAGCGCTTTGGTGAGCTGCTAAAAGCAACAGGAACGACCAACACGATCAAAAGGAGAGGGGGGGAAGAAAAAAAAGGATTAAAAGAGCAACTTTTCCACAGCAGCTTCTTTAGAAGGACTCAGAAATCACCAGCAGGCAGTGCCAGAACAGAACTATTTCATAACTTTCCTCGTGAAAAAGAAAATACATGAGAAGACTAAATCAGAGCTTTCCCAAGCCTCTGTCAACACAACCCCATGCTGTGTTTGTTCAGATCAAACTGCCTCAAATACATCTGGGGGAGGGGGAGGTGGTGACTGGGGGGCACTGACCCTCCAGGCTGCCTCAACCTGCTGCCACGCAGGATCCAAAGAGGGAAAAGGGGCACCAGTCCCCTCACCTGTTTGAAAGAGCTGCTGCACAAAGCTCCACTTGAAATTAAAAATCCAAAGGAAAGGGTTTAACGCAGACTGAGGGAACAGCACCAGCCCTACCTGCCAAGAAGGCATCACGATAAACCTGTCAAGAGCTGCGAGCCTGCAGAACAGGCCTTCCACCTGCTGGGAAGGGGAAAAAAAAAGGAAGGGAAAAAGCCATCTCATGCCAATCAGATTCTTGCTGCTGGCAGGGAAGAGATGCCAAAGCCCTTCTCCTGGGTTTGGTAAGCTGTGAGGATCACATGCCTTCTCCTGGCAGGGCTCCTGTGAGACCAGTGGCACCTCAGTTAGAATAAAGCAAGTTCTTGGAAGTTTCAGAGATTTTTCCCTAAGTGACAGACGTCAAAGCTTCAATACTTGGATGGACTTTCAGAGTCTGCTGCATGGTCTTTTTACTGTTGTGGGTTATTTTTTGACCAGAGAACTTGGTTAAAACTTGGTGCTAATAATGCCAAGGTCACAGGTTCAATCCTTGGATGGGCCATTCACTTAAGAGCTGGACTGGATGATCCTTGTGGGTCCCGTCCCTTCCACCCCAGAATATCCTGTGATTCTGCTTGGTCTAGTTCAGGTTTTTCTGTCTTCCCACAGGAGCAGCTCAACCACTTCCTAGATCAGGAGCGAAAAGAGTTTCAACTTGTTTCTTTCTACAGGCAGCATAAAATACAGGTCCCAGCTAACAGAGGGGGTTAAGTCTGCTTAAGCAGAAGGCGCGAGTTTCGGGCGCCGGAACAGAGGAGCTGACCACAACCCTCAGCGGATCGCCTGGAAATCACCAGGCTTTGAGGGCTTCCTGCCTGGAGGACTGTCGATGGATCAAAACCACCTTTACCACAGCAGTACCGAAGCCACCTGCCCTGGGATGTCCCGGCAAACAAGCCATGGGGGATGGCAGGGAGCGTTCCCCCCACCCCCAGCATCTCCCAGTTCCCCAGCTCGGCCAAACGAGTGCATCCATCGCGGGCTGGGGCTCAGGAGGTGAAACCCCCCCGGCCAAGAGACAGCCCAGGGGAGCTCATGGACAGCAGCACCTACTGAAAACAAGTCAGAACACAGAGCCCCAGAGCGAGGCGGGCCCTTCAAAGCTCCCACACCAACTCCAGGGTGCCCCATAGAGCTATTTATGTGGTTTGGCAACACAACAGCTGCAAACAGCACGAGGGCAAAGACTCCAGAATAGTCAAAAGGGTAGGATTGATTTTTTTTTTTTTCATTTTTTGTTAATGAATTATTTCTTTGAATTCAGCTGCAATCTCTCCAGCATCCTGATCCCAGCCCTGCCACAGTTTCCTCCACTGCAAGCAACTCCACCTTGCCCATGGCTGGAAGTCTCTCCTGGAGAAGGTGGCACTGGCAAAAAACTGCTTGTTCGGGGTTTAAGTCAAAGGAATTATTTGGGATTATTCAGCCCCTGGCACAACCAAAATGACAGAAAGGGAAAAAATGGGACCGATAAAGTAAAATTTACTTTATCAGCCCCCCCACACACACACACAAAATCCACGTCACACATGACTGCAGGGTGAGAGGGTGCTTTAATGGTGTTGCCACAACCTTCCCCGTTCTTCCCCCCTTTCCCAGGCATCCACAGGCTGACCTTGCACAGCCAACCTGGCAGAACCCACTCCCACCCTGCAACTCACGCCTTCCAAACAAACCTGGTGTGGCTACATCAAAGCTGAGCAGAGCAGCTCCAAACACTGGGAAGATCAGGCCCAGTGTGTGGACTCCTTGGCAAGGCCTGTGGTGCCAGGGTTGAAAGGAAGATGAACCATTCCCCACTGAACCCCAAACACGCTCACGGACCCCTGAGAACACCCACAGCAACCGGTGCCGCCGGTGGGACCTTCAACCTGAGACAGGACCATCTCAGAAAAGCCCACCTGAGGTTATTCCCGTCTGGAATTCACCTCTCAATAGGTGGGAAGTTTAATATCAGCCCTCTGAGAGGCTGAAAAGCTGCTGCAGCATCTCAGCGCATCAGTCTGTCAAGGATCAGCCAAAGCAATTCCCAGGGGGAGCACCGAGGGCTGCGGAGCCTCTCAAGGCAAACGAGGGCACTGCAGGTAAAGCATCTCATCTCCCCCAGTAACTGAGGAAACTGAAGTGTTTCGCTCTGGGTTACAGAAACACGATGGTTAAAAGGTGTGCTGAAGTCTTAATTTCAGTTTTCTTAAAGGAATAATAAATTTTATGCCCCATTTCCCCACCCCACGGGGCAGCTCAAACCTTGAAAGGTGTCAGCGCACTTCAAAGCCCTTCCTTAACGGCCTAAATATAAATAAATAAATAAATAAATAAATAAATAAATAAATAAATAAATAAAAGTATGTGGGGAAATTCCTGATATCTGGCAAGTTCTGGGGAGAAAGGGATCACAAAGCCTTTACTGAAGGATGGGAGAATTATTAACACATCCACAATTTGTCCTTCTCCAGTCAGGCACCTGCTACTCCACGTTCAGTCACTCCTGGCTGTTTCCTGACTCTCAAATCAGAGGTTAAAGGATGAAAAAGTATACTTAAAACTACACCAAATGAAGAAGTGTCATTGCAATTGTTTCTCTCTCCTCTTCCTGACCCAACAGAATCACAGAATCATGGAATCTCCTGCGCTGGAAGGGACTTTGAAGGATCATCCAGTCCAGCTCCTGGCCCTGCCCAGGACACCCCAACAATCCCACCCTGTGCCTGAAAGCATAATCCAAATGATCCTGCAGCTCTGGCAGCCTTGGGGCTGTGCCCACTGCCCTGGGGAGCCTGTTCAGTGCCAACCACCCTCTGGGGGAAGAACCTTGTCCTAAGATCCAGCCTAAGCCTCCCCTGGCACAGCTCCAGCCCTTCCCTGGGGTCCTACATGGAAACAACCGTGAAAAAAGAAAAATCTCCAGCAGAGTTTGACCAAGAGCTCTCAGAAATAAGGCCCTACTTTCCCTTTCCCAGTACCTGCCAAAGCACAGGTACCAGACAGGCAAATTCCCAGACTTAAAGGATGAAAACTGCTGTGTCTGGCTGACATCCCGCTGGGAAGAAGTGGATTTTCTGCCCCTGTTCTCATATCACTTTCAGAATCAGTGGGATGACTGAAATGGTCCTTCTCCATCAGCTCTGTCCCAATTGATGTGCCCACATCAAGGGCACCCCAAGAAGCCTCATCGGTGGGAGAGCCTGGCATGAAGGCCACAGGCTGAGCAATTCAAAATAAACCCCCAGAAATCCTTGTTCAGCCCAGTAACAAATTTAATTTGGGCAAGTACACAGGAGATGAGACACAGGTCAGACTGAGGTTGACTAAAAGTGAGTAACAAAAACGTAGCAACCGCACAGAAAAAGGTTTGTCTCCTTTCCAACTGAGACACAAGATTCCAAGGACTATCTCAAACATTATTATAGAATCACCTGACTTTAAAAATATGACCTTTTTTATATCCTTTTCCTACCCTGTACCTCATTCAAAATAATCCAGAGTTCTCTGCCTCTCATCACAAGTACCTGCTTCTCATCTTTGCACTGCAGGACACATCACAGGCTGAAAAACTTCCTTTAGAAACAGGCTTTTAAAGAATTCCTAAGTGCAAGAACTGCATTTAAAGAAAAAGCAGAAATGAGAGGAATGTACTTGGCAGGGACACTGACCTAGCAGGAACTTCAACTTGAACCCCAAGTTGAAACACAAAACAATTCCTCCCTTTTGAGGGTACAATAAAACCCTTGTACAGAAAGTCCCAACTATTTGATGCTCCAGAAAGCGAAAACTTCACAGGTTTCATGGGAGCAGACTTAAAACTTCCAAGGTCCTTAAAATGACACTGTTTCCTAGAGGAAATCCAGGACAGGCTCAGCTCCCACATTTAGAAGAAACTGGAATGCAGGTGGAGTAGGTGTCCTGTTGTGGGTTGAAGAAACACAAGTGGATGGACACATGGCCAGTTCCAACCTGCAAAGCTCTTCAGCTCTTCTGCCAGAGCTTGTTGCTGAGTTTACTCCACAGCCAACCTCAAAGTTTTAATCAACAACTGCAAAGAATTTATTTCACAGAATCCCAGAATGGTTCGGGTTGGAAACGACTTTAAAGCTCATCCCATTCCAGCCCCTGCCACGGGCAGGGACACCTTCCACCAGCCCAGGCTGCTCCAAGCCCCGTCCAACCTGGCCTTGGACACTTCCAGGGATGGGGAATCCTCAACCATCCTGTTACCTCTGCTGGGCCTGCCAAGCAGTTGAACTTTTCCCCTAAAACTTCAGCTTCCCATGAAGCGCAGACGTGGCAATGTGGGAAGAGGACAGGTCTGGAGAAGTCTTTGTGTTTCCAATTAAAGAAAGCATCAGAGAGAAGGAGGTTGGACCTGTAGTCACTATAGCATTGACTTACTTGTAAACAGGAGCCTGAATGCCCAAGCCTACAATTATCCAGCAGCAATGACCTGGAGCACCAGATCGGTGGGGAGAAGCAGGAATCCCTGGGAGTGTCCAAGGCCAGGCTGGACGGGGCTTGGAGCCACCTGGGCTGGTGGCAGGGGCTGGAATGAGATGAGCTTTAAGTTCCCTTCCAACCCAAACCCTTGTGTGAATCCATGATACACCAGGTCCCAGACTGCAGCCACCAAGCGAGTACCTGCTAAAGGAGGGCTGGAATTTACTGCCCTAGTCCTTCTGTTTATTTAGAGAACACTCTTGCCCCCAGATAACTTACACAGACAGACCCATTACCGCCAGAAAGTAGGTCAGTGTCATTTAAAGCCGCTTTGAAATGCATCTCCACAGAAACTTCTTAATCTTTCAAAAGAGAACCCATCAAATATTTATTGCACGGTGCAAAACGCTGGAGACGCTCACGGGGACAGCTCTTCTGCGTGCTGCATGAAATGGCTTTCCATGCCTCGTTGAGCCGTGGAATATGAAAGGAGAGTGGCTTTGTGCAGATAAAACCCTGCACAAAAGTCCTTATCAGCCCAGCAAATCACAGCACGTGACTCCCCGACTCGTTTTCCCAGCACAGCCCTGTGATCAGGAAGCTTTCCCGGTGTCTCCTCTCAGTCCTAATGATCCCACTGCAGATTTCTGCCCTATCAGCCAGGCAAGCACGTTCTTCAAACTTCAATATTCCTAATTATCAAACATTCAGCGCTGCAAAATGTAGCTGAAATTTGCATCTCTGCAAGAGTGGCTCCGGAAAAAAAGGATGGAGCATTTGCATTCAGACTGGCTAATTCCTGCAAGATAACATTTCATACACAAAACGCTCCATTGAACAGGGAGATCTGCAGCTTTTACAAAGGAAAGTGAACTTTAAACAAATACAAATCAGTTGAGTGATTAACTTTAAGTGTTTTGGTTTTTCAAAACTAATCTTTATGTATAACCAGTATCAGCAGAACAATCTTTACTGATTAAAGAAGCGAACGAGAGCGAAACTCAAGCCACAGAAAATTAAGAGGGAGGGAGAAGGAGACAGCAAGGAATCATTTAAGGTCAATGAGAGAGGAAAAAAACCCAAAACACAAAAAAAACCCCCACATGCCCACAGCCCAGCGAGCCTGGGTAAGGTGAGCACCATCAGCACCACGGGTTACGTAAGGCAAGTTTAAATCGTGGCCAACCGGTTAAGGAGTGAAACTAAACACTTTCCCCTGCCCCTCCAAGCTTTGTCATAATCCTAAATGTTATCTTAATTAGCCTAATTTTCTTAATTACACTTTGCAGCAACTTGAGCTTTGGTAGCAGAATTTCCGCGGTTTTTTTCCAGCTTTGTTCCAGCGCTGGAAGCGGCGGCGGCTCCTCTGCCAAAAGCCAAAGGGCACGTGATGCCTCTGAGCTTGGTCTCGCCTGGCTCTGCTCAGCACGGTTTGGGAAAAGCCCATCCTCCTGCCAGCTCACTCTCCACTTTCAGCCCCTCTCCCACCCAAAGCAACCCCCCCATTCCTGCCCAGGAACCCCGAGATCCTCCCCCATCCGTGCCAGGAGCTGGTTGTTCCTCCACAGAAGCAGCAGGCACCTCGTGCCTGTGGCAAGAGGGACACCAGCACCCCACCAGCTCCTCCTGCTCCACATGTGTTCCTGTGGGAGGTTAAGCTCACAAGAGCTGCTGGTCTCAACCCAAAATTCAAGAAGGACGCCACGGAGAGAGCCTTCAGCCCAGGAAACAGAGCTCAAGGTCTTCGCCCTGTGTGCAGCGCTCAGACTGATTTATCACGGCAAGTTCTTGAGGATTATCTTCTCCCATCTGGGTATTCTGCTTCTCCAAAAGCTGCTCCTTGTCCTCTGAGAAATCTCACTCCAAAACACGACAAAAGAAGGGGCAGTGATGGGGGAAGAAGTCACACTTTTCTCCCCCAACTTAGTTATCTCCCTCACCTTGTTCCATGAGAAGCCCTCAGTGCCCAACGCTTCTCACAGGAATGAAAATAAAGAAAAAGCACAGGAGAAAAACCCCAAACCACCTTCATTCATCTACCCTGCAACAACTCTATGGCACTGTTCCTAAAACATCCCATTAGTGCTGGGTTTGGAGAAGATTAGAGAAGAAAGCTTGTACCCACTGAAGCAAGGTTTAATAGGCTCTCGAGTTAAGCCAGGGCCTTCCCTTAAACAATGCACATCATTAGGAATAATTACCTGGAGCTCTATAATCAACACCCCTATCACAACTGACATGAGGAGCCCAGATGTCATCTCCGGCGAGGGCTGGAAAATATTTGTGCTCTTCGTTATAAAACCCCCACGATGAGCCGGAGAGCTCCAACCCAAAACAAGAATCCAGCACCCAGGAGGACACAGGGTGTCCAAAGCCATCCTGCTGAGCTGCCACATCCCTGGGTTCTGATGGCACCGTTCTAGACACGGTTGTTAAAAAAGGGAAGCTCAAAGTGACTTTCAGTGTTACAGGAACACTGAGCCAAAGCAGCACAACCAGCAGAGACAGGGCAAGAAAGGCTCAGATGACGAATTATAAAGGAAAGCAAGACAAACCAGCAGCAGGATTCCATCAACACAGCCCAGCCAGGGAGGTCATCACCACTTCCCAGGTATCTGGAGGGCTGCTCCTTGGGAAGCAAAGCGTATCCATGGCTGGGGTTTGAATACAGGGATGTATTTAAGGTATCCCACCACAACCAGAGAAGAGCAGCTCCCCAGTCTCACCCCAGTGTGAGGCAGGAAGATACTGAACTAACAGTTATCCATTACCTGAAGAACAGATCTCTTGGAAAACATCAATTTGCAAGAGGTGTCCCAGGTATACTTAAGTTTCTCAACTCCTCGTACTTTCAAAATCTACATTATGGAAGTAGAGGCCAGGTCTTTTTTTTTTTTTTTTTCTTTTTTAATAACACTGATCATTTCAGAGACTCAGAAACTCGTTCCAGTTGCTAGGAGAGGGGGAGATTTAACACTGCTGCTTGAGAGCTCCAGCATCCTTATTTATTGCAGGATTCCTTCGCCCACAAATAAGCAGTTCCTTAAGTCTTAGGAGCTGTTTGCTGGCTTCTAACACTTCAGTCTTACTTAACTCTTAACCCAAACCTGATTAAAATGAAGTCACAAAGTAATCTCTCAGAGGCAGAGTTAAATAAGTCCTTCCACGTGCCCTGTTGTTGTTGTTGGATTACTTGATTCCCAGCAGCCATTTTTTGCACCATAAACTGACACAGTCCAAGCATAATTAAAATTCCTCTTCCAAAGCTCACAAAGCTCTGCCTAACACAAAGTTACCCAAAACTCACTAAATACAAATGTATGAGGCACCTTTAAGCTCAAGAGCAGGTAACTGAGTAGCTCCAGACCCTCCTGACAGACAGCAATGCAACAATTTTGCAGTGATGAATCGGGTCTGAAATTACAAGACACATTAGGAATAATCCCCCAGACAACACTGAGGTGGATCAACTGGCTCCTGTTCCAGCAAAACTATTCTTTCGTATTAAAAAGCACTTTAAAAGCCAAAGAGTTTTCTTAAATTTCCATAAAGACACCAGCAGGACTGTGCCCATTCCTTACAGGTACACTCCATGTCCCGAAGGTTCATCAGCACAGATTTAACAAATTAAACATCTGGTTAATGACTCAGAAAACTCCAACAGCTTCCAGTGGTGCCACAATTAGAAACCTAAATTTTAGAGCAATTAGAAACCCGGAATGGTAAGATTTCCTTGTAACTCTGGTAACAGCAGCAGCACTTTCCACCTTCACACAAAGTTTCAGTTTTAAGCCACGCAGGGACAGGGTCTGCATTATCAGTTCAGCTCGTGTTTGTGCGGCCAACACCGTGTGTTTTGGTGTCATTGCTGGAATTTCAGGGGGTGTTGCCCTTACCTGGGTGGCTTTGGGAGCTCATTGCTGGTAGTGTCTAGTCCTTGGGAGAAGGGATGCGAGATCAGATTCCACGGAGCCACAGCAGCTCGAAGGAGCTCCAAAGCTTCACCAATACATAGGAGTTGGAAATGGGGATTAAATCATGGCCACCTTGTAAAATCCAGGGCACAGTGACATGCTGAGTTGTATGGGAAGTAATCCAAGAGGGTGGCAGAGTATCTTCTAATGGCTTTTAAAATGGGAACCTGCAATTAAAGACAAAGATGTCTATGTTAGCAAATTAAGATTAACAGCCATTGCAATTACACACTGTATAACTTATTTATCCCCTAGATTAAACTGCAATACTATTTTAGTCATTAAAGGTTGCAGAGAGAGTAATTTTCAGAGTTAAAAATGCAGGCTGGCATTTAACATTATTTTTAAAAAAAAGAAAAAAAAACCAACCAAAAACCCAACAATTCAAACCCAACTTTTCAACGTTCAAGTCTTAAAAACCCAAACTTCCGTGTTAATTCTCATCCTCCAACAGCACCATATGAAGGCACTTCAGTCCAACAGCTTCCATATTTTAAAAGCCATATGTATGAGTGGTAACTGTGCTTCATGCATCTGTTCCCCAAAGAAGCCGAAAGAAAAATCCCTCTGTGCCAAGAAGTGGTCTTGGAGCAGGAAGGAAAAAAACCCACACAATCAATTCCACTCCCACTCTACCCAAGCCTCCAGCAGATTACTAAGCAGCAGCTTCATCCTGCCCCGGGGAGAGGGGGAGAAAATCCACCATTCCTAATTATTTTTAACCTGTGTATTAGAGGGAAGGAGGGAGAAGAGAGGGAAAACACCCACGGAGTCACCGACCTTGTGCACCCCTGCCCCCTAAAAACAGAAATGTAGACTGACGGTCACTTGGGGGGCATTCAGGGGTTTTTTTGGTATTATACCACGGGACATCCAGTATTTTCCATCCCTGGAAGTGTCCAAGGCCAGGCTGGACAGAGCTTGGAGCAACCTGGGCTGGTGGGAGGTGACCCTGGCCATGGCAGGAGGTGGAAGTGGATGGGCTTCAAGGTCCCTCCCAACCCAAACCACTGTGGGATTCCCTGATCCCTGAGCATCCCTGTTTTCCAGGAGGGGTGGGGATCTCAGGGATTCCACGATCCCTGAGCATCCCTGTTTTCCAGGAGGGGTGGGGATCTCAGGGATTCCACGATCCCTGAGCATCCCTGTTTTCCAGGCGGGGTGGGGATCTCAGGGATTCCACGATCCCTGAGCATCCTTGTTTTCCAGGAGGGATGGGTACCTCAGGGATTCCATGATCCCTGAGCATCCCTGTTTTCCAGGAGGGGTGGGTACCGCAGGGATTCCCTGATCCCTGAGCATCCCTGTTTTCCAGGAGGGGTAGGGATCTCAGGGATTCCACGATCCCTGAGCATCCCTGTTTTCCAGGAGGGGTGGGGATCTCAGGGATTTCCTGATCCCTGAGCATCCCTGTTTTCCAGGTGGGGTGGGGATCTCAGGGATTCCCTGATCCCTGAGCATCCCTGTTTTCCAGGCAGGGTGGGGATCTCAGGGATTCTGCTCTGGTCTAACACACCCGCCAGTGGCACCTCCCAGTCAACACTCCTGAAAGAGATCAACCCCCCCCATGTCCTTTGTGCACACCATGTCACAGCAAGGGTCATTTCCCTTGTTTGCACCCAAAAATCCCTCAGCACAGAGGCTCCCACCTCTCCTGGATACAGGCAGCACCTGGAGGAGCTCCTCCTGCCCTGAGCAGGCATCACCCAGCACCACCAGTTTCCAGCCAGTGCTCCCCATCCCAGCACAGGGATGAGGTCACCCCTGGCAGCACCCAGCTCCTTAACCCATCCCAAGGGATCCAGCTGACTCTGCTCACCCCGAACTGCTCCGGCAGCACATCCCAAGGAGTGGTGCCCTCCAGCAGCGCTGGGATCACCGGGATGGGAACTCCTCCTGCCTTGCACAACGAGCAGCTGCCCAGAGCTGAGCTGTGCCCTTGCGTTCCAAGCAGTGCCATCTATTCTTGGAAGAGCTCTCATCGCAGCCAGATCTGTGTGCTCCTTTCCCAGAAGGCACCAAAACCAGGTCTAAGACTTAAATATCACCACAGTGCTTAGGATGGTTCCTTCCTAAGGTTCCTTCCCTGATGTGCACAATAATGCCCTGGCAGATGCCGTTGAACACAAGGCCTTCCTTGATGTACTTCATTAAAAAACCTCTCTAATTGGCTGTTTCTCTCCAGCCCAAGTGTCTCAGCGTTACACTCTCCAAGCTCCATCTTGCATTCTCCGGGACCTGGAACGTGCCTTCGTGTTATGATTCAAATTCAAGAGAAAAATCACTTAAACGTCACTTCTCCTCCCTGCAAGTCTCTGCCACCCCAAACATTCAAGATCTTCCAGTTCCATCACCCTGCACGTCCTGTTGAACAGTCGGGTCAGCTCAGACCAGGCGTTACCAAGAGATTACCGTGATTTATTTCCAATCAGACCAGCAGGCACTGGGAGAGCAGCAGCAACCTCAGCTGCAGACAAGAAGGATTTGGAATCTCGGTGTTACCAGATTTGCCTCCTCGTTTTCACAGCACAAGGAGGAGAATGCGAGCAGGAACAGTGGGAAGATGCAGACGCATTTCCCAAGGAAACCAGACTGAAACAGTAGCACCAAATCCATTTGACAGCACCTGTCTCCCCCTCAAACCCTAATTTTTGGTTAGCCCTTGCTCTGATCTCAGTGCAGACCAATGAAGCATTTCCAAAGAGACCCCACCTGCAGCAATTCTCATGCCAACTCATCATTTCGCCACTATCTCAGTGAAAACACTTCTTAAATCAGGAGAAGCAAAATGCTGTCTAACCCAATGCCTCAGATATCTGCAGGTCCAGACGGTTTTCCAAGTAGATTATCTCATTAAAAAAAAAAAAAAAAAAAAAAAAAAAAAAAAAAAAAAAAAAAAGATTAAAAAGAAAAACAAACCAGAGTTTGTTTAACTTCTACTCCAGTGCCTTCCAGGACCAGGGCAATCACCTCTGGCCTGCACAGAAGAACAGAGAGTCCACCCCGAGCATCATTCCAGAGGCACATTCCCTGCAAGCTCCTCAGGCAAGGACTGGGTCAGGGCCACCAGCCGGGACGGGATGGGATGGGTGTGCATGGTGCCCGTCCCACTGCCTCTAGGATTGGCTACGGGGGCTCCTTGGCACACAACAACTGAGAGCACACGCTCCCAAAAACCACACAGGCTGGACATACTGGCTTAAAATGCTTCCATGAGGCTTCCTTCCTCTGCTTCTTCCAGAAGCTGGGAAGAAAACAGTGGCAAATTCACCAACAGGCTGGGTCATCACCTGTGGCAACAAACCACCTGTACACAGGTGAGCAGGAATAAAGTGGACAGGGAGAAGGCACTTGGCTCTGAACACAAAACCGATCAGCAGCTCCCTAAAACAGGAGGTCCCTCACTTCCTTCTTCTCCAGCTTCAGGAGCAGGCTTGGCCCCCCGAAACCACACACACAACACAGCTCCACAGCTCAGTCCCACGCTATTCCCTCCACACACTTCCCAAGAGCAGCTTTTCCCCACCTAGAAAGCATCTAGAAAGCACTAAGAGCCAGAACACACGGGACCCAGGAACTGTAAGCAGTCCTCCAGCTTTCCTTAAGGTCCATTCCAACCCCTTAACATTCCAATTCTATGACAGTATGAATATTGCCCTTCCTCTTCCCAGCCCATTCCAGATGTGCCTCTCTGTCCATCACAAGTACAGATGTGCAGCAACCAGCAATTACAGCTATGACAGAACTTTATTTACAGTTTTTCTAGAGCTTAAGTTGAGCCAAGGTGCCTCAGCAGAGATAAGAATCTTGGCCTCAGGGTGAAGTTTCAGGATTGTTCCAAGCTGAGTCAGCCCAGCTGCTCCAGGACCATGAGCTGTGGCTGACCCGGCTCCATCCCCCTCAGACACAGCACCAACACCCCCTGGCACTGCAGCCGGCTCACAGATCCCCACAGCCAGCTCAGACCTCTGACAGCCCCCGTGCTTGCTGACTCAAAACACAGTGTGAGTCGTGCTCCTGCTACACACAGGGCTGTGCTGTGAGGGTCGCTCCCAGCCTGGAGGGACCTGCCCCGCCTTTCAGACCCCCCGGACGTGGAAGTGCTGCAGAAGATGCTGTTTTAGCAGGGCAAGGAAGCCAGCTCTGTGAGAACAGCAGCAGAAGGGACGCTAGAACACTTCCTTGAGCAGCACTCCAGAACCTTGGGTCTGGTCTCCAAAAGCCATGGGAACACCATCCACCAAAAAGCACTATCACCTCTTCTTCTACCTGGCACTGCTGACTAAACACTGATAATGAGATCATGAATTTTCCCCCAGAATTATGTCCCTTGCTGCACTCACAAGCAAACAGTGTTGAATCTAATCCCACACGCATGTGTAAGAGGCCAACATCATCCTGATGTCTCCTTGGATTCCCCCTCGTAAGGCACAGCCTGCAAACAACCCCCAGCTGCAGCACAGACTCACCGACCTCGAGAGGGGCAGAGCCTCTGTCACAGCTTATTGACTGAATCTTCCCTTTGACAACAGATCCTGAACTTCAACCAGAGGGGGGGGAAAAAAGAGCTGCCTTTGCTTTAGAGGGGTTATTTATAAAACACTGCCAATAGAGGATCTCCGTGTGAACAGAGGAGGAGACAAGGAGGAGGCTCGGAGCTGCCTGAAAACAATGGCCTGCGACCACAAAATGATTTACTGCACCTTTGTTTCAAACCCCAGACTGGTTTGGGTTGGAAGGCACCTTAAAGCCCATCTCATTCCACCTCCTGCCATAGGCAGGGACACCTTCCACTAGAGCAGGCTGCTCCAAGCCCCGTCCTCTGCTCTAAACAAAGCTTGGCTTAGAGCAGAGGCAGCGTGGAACAGGCTCCTGAGCCATCTCCTCCCCAGGGACCAGGTCTCTGCAGCCACCACTTTGCAAGATGACAAAAACAGTGGCAGGAGTCCTGCGGATCCACACAACTCCCTGACAACATCCCTTCAGCTCCTGGTTTTCCAGCAGAGCACAGCCTCACTGGATCTGTCCCAGGAGACCAGTTCCCACAAGCATTGCCCACTCCCAGAAGAGCTGGTTTTCAGCTACAGTTTCAACTCAGAACTCTTCCAGAAAATTGTATTTGCAATCCTCAGACAACATCAGACGTCCCCTCAAAGAGTCTGAATCTCTGAATTCAGTGTTTCTGTCTCTAAATACACTGGGGGAATAACAGCACTGTAAAATCCACCATCAGCTTAATGCTCAGCCATGGCCAGAAGAGAAATTGTAATACCAGGGAATAATAGAAAATAAAAATAGAACAGCACATTTGCAGCTGTATCAGCCCAGTTCCCCCAAAACCAGGAATACTTTGTGCAAATCCAGACACTCCCCCTCCTCTTCCAAAGCACAGTTTAAGAGTTTTAAAAGGGCAAGGGGAAAAAACCCAGAGGTGGGGTACAAATTCCTCGCGCAGGTGAAGCAGATTACAAACCTGCAGGCCGGACAGAGATGGCTTAAAAGATATTACAGTGATGCAGAATCACGATTAATGCAGACAAATCACTGACTGCTCTGCTTTCCTGTTTGTTTCAAAGCTGGGAGTTCTTTTGCTGGGAGAGAGGTTGGGTGGACAGGGGAGGGGGGAAGGCAGAGGAAAAGGTGCCAAGGTGAAGGGTGGTCTCTGCATGTCCTGCTCCTCCTCCACTGGATTCCTGAATCCCTGAACTCCTGAATCCCAGGAGTAAATGCACAAACTTCTTAGGAAAGAGGGCAAACCCAAGAGGACAAACACCACGTGCTCCTGCAGGAGGCCAGGAAACCCAGGAGCCAAGTCACCGGAGAGTGTTTGAGAGGAGCCAGCACGTGCACGTCCCGCGGTGACACGCCTCCCAGGGGACGCAATCCTGGCAAGTTTACTCTGTACAGCTTCCTATATTGCCCTGAGATGGCAGAGCCGAGCCCTCACAGCTTCCACACAAGCGGCGAGCACACCTGCACCCGGCAAGCTCAACAGAACACCCAGAGGAAGCGGCGAGGGGAAGCATCCACGGGGTGCGTGTGGGTACCCTCGTGGAAGAGGGACAGAGCACAGCCAGCAGGAGCACCCAAAGCCTTCAGTGCAGCTAGAACTGTGCAACTAAGAACTGAAGGCAAACCCAGCCTAATCCAGCTGTCCCAAACAGCTTCCCACCAAGGGAATGCCAGGGGCACGCATGTCACAGTGCATCCAGAATGACCGGCCCAAGCCTTACTCCCAGGACGTCCCATCTTTACCAAACTCACCATTTCCTTGCCCTTATGCTGCAGCAGCAGAACCAGAGGCACCAACCTTTAGGATCAAAAGCTCAGCACAGGCACTCAAAGGCACAAACCACCCCATTACGCAGCACTCCAAGGAATCAGCCCCAGCGCATTTGTTTGGCAAAGGCTGACATTCCCCTGCCACCACCACAGGTGATTCTCACTCGACAGCCCAGAGCAGAACAAATACTGTGCTTCCGCCTCTCCCTGAAACTTCCACAGTGTGGGACACGCGCACTGTGCAGCTTTACTGCCTGTGTGCTCACCCCAAACACCCTCACCTCGGGACAGGTTGTGTGGGAAGTGTTCAGGCAGGGATTCCACCTCTAACCCCGTTTGTCCCAGGTGTTAAATTACAGTCTCTGTGCACTGAGACTTCGGGACCAACCGATACCTCCTCTGGGTTTAGGCAGTTCCTCCAGGAACTGTAATCCCTTACTCGACAGTCCCTGGCAGTTTCCTCGGGAGCAATCCTGCTATTATTCCAGGCAGTGGCTCGCTAAGCGAGTCTGTGCAATATAAGCAGTGCTGTACATGCACCGAAGTCACTGTCAGACATGAAAAGAAAACAAAATGAACAACAGCCACAAATGGCAAGACACCATTAACTAATTATGAGCTACTTTATTAACACGGAACTAATCCGCAGCTATTTAGGGGGAGCAAACCTAGATGGAAATAATTAATCTAATTATGTGTAACAGAAATTCTCCATAAAAATAATCAAGAAAAATTGCATTCTGCAGTTTCATATCCTCCTCCTGCTTCTCATTGTCAGGGAACGCTCCACTCCTCGTTTCCAGGGCATGCAGATTCCTTGAGTAAGGCTGCCTTTCCCAGGCTCTTCCCAGTTGTGTTCCAAAGCCAGCTGCCCAGACTCATCCCTGGTGCCTCTAGCTCTGTAAATCCAAGCACTGAGGCACCAGCCCAAGCTGAAAACACGGCGTATGTCAATACAAGGGACGACACTCTTCACCCATTTCAGTGTTAAATTAATACAGAAGTGAACCAATTAGCACTTCTGCAGGTTCTCCTCACTAAGCTTTAAAGCAAGGGCTCCTTGGACAAAATCCCTCATGGTACCTTCTACAGAGCACCACCTTGACCAACACTCAGAGCTGCTCTGAAAGCTGAAGGTGCCTCCATAGCCTAAGAGCAAAAACCTCAAATCTTCTGGTGGACACCTGAAACCCCAAAAATTTTGTGGCCCTTCTCCCTCCTTGCTAAGGAGTACACAAGAGTATCCATGATTTCCTCTCCCCTAGGTCTCACACCACTAGCAATAGCACTGGGCAGATCTCTCCTCTCCTTTCATCGACGTGGAAACCATGGCAGGTATCTCAAACACACACGGAAGCAAAACCACTTTGGGAACAACCAAGTGGGTGAGGAGTGGACTCAGAAACCCTCCAGTGCGTCATCCAAGACTCAGAACAAAAGATCCCCAGCAAGCCTGGAAATACCACCTCATGTTCACTCTGTGGGAGCTCCAATTTAAAGTGGTCACCAGCTTGGAAGTGGTTGGTTTTTTTTTTCTTTTGGAGTCGAGCAGGAAGAGCTGCAGATTCGGAAAGGCGAGTGAGTGTGTGTAAAACCTGGGCCTGTGCAGATCTGCAGGAATACAGAGCCCTCCTTGACTAGCAAGACTCTGGCAGAGGGTCTGAAAGAGCAGGATGCTTCTGAGCTCCATCCAGTTTCTCAGCAAGAGCAGCAAGAACAAGCAGTCTCACAGATGGATCCGCGTGGGAGGGAGAAGGGATAAAAGTCTGCCTTGGGAGCCTGTTCCAGCTGCTACTGAAGCCTTGGAGGAGTCAGTACAAATTGGGCAGAGTTACCTATAAAAATCTAGAGTCTTGGCTTTTTCTGAAGCCCTCTTCTTCCCCAAATCCATGTTTTTCCTCCATCCTACTATTTCTGCATTTGAAAGAGTTCAAATCAGAGCTGAAAGCGGCGCCTGACAGAAGGTAAGTGAATACTGGGAGTGTATCCCATTTCTTCACTCCTTCCTTGCAGATCACCCTGGCTACACTCACTCAGCAGCAGAGAAATCAAAACTCCTTTAAACACTTGACTGAGAAGTGACTAAAAATGATATATTCAAGGCCAGGCTGGAGCAACCTGATCTAGTGAGGGGCAGCCCTGCCCACGGCACAGGGGTGGGTCTGGATGGTTTTCCAGGTCCTTTCCAACCCAAACCCTTCTGTGACTCTACGTTTCTATATTGCTTTCATCCAAAATTCCCCTGACAACATTTTCAGTGCCAGGGTGCTCACCTCCCTGACTGGAACCAGTTCTTTACCTGGGGTTGTTTTTCAGATCCTCAGGTAGGCAAAGGCAGAGAGAAAAACATTTACCTTCTCTCTTCACGTGCTTGAGCTGTTCCAGCCACAGCTGAACTTTTTGTTCCTTCTGACAAAGAATCAAAATTACTGGTCACTAGCTGTGCCTAACCCATCTGGTCTCCCAGCATAAAATAGCTGAGTACATGTGTCATCAATCACTGTTAATTACTTCATTAACTTGGAAAAAGAATATTGACTTTTTTTTAAAGAACAAACATTGTTTAAGGTCAGCCGAGTTTTGTTGGTCTGTTTCTTTTTTTTTTTTTTTTAAATTGAATGCTATCTGATTACCCAGAGAAAATAATTTAGTCTGAACACTAAAGCAACCCTGTCACAGAACTCGTGCAGTTCTTTTGTCTGGTGAAACATTTCCCTGGGTCTCCTCTGGAACTGACAACGAGGCAGTGCCAGTTTTGACCAGAACCTTTGCGGTGCCTGTTCTCGAATACCCCTTGCTCGTGCTCACTGTGCTGCTGTTCCCACCTAAATACCCCCGTGGCTTTGGAAGTCCTGACCTTTGTCATGCTCTGGGAAAGAGAAACGCCTCAAGGCCTCCACAAACAAGTTGCATCATTTTGGAGTGGACATTCAGCCCTCTGCTGTTGGCTACAAAACAGTGACACAGAGACAGAGAGAGAGAGAGATGACAGAGGTTTGTGCATTTTCATCTGGGACAGATCCACTGCCAGCACGGGCTAAAATTGGTCAAGATCCACACGGCGTGACGCACATTCCCCCTGGATTGTCCCACTGCTCCAGAGCCTGACTGGGATCACCCCGGTCGGTCTCAGCCCTGTGCACACCTGGCTGTCCCCTCACCTGAGCTCACCTCCCTTCCAGGCAGGGGATCCCTCTCCCCTGTCCCAGCCTCACTCTGGGCAGAGCCCCTCAGCTCAGCATTTATTCCATTTTCCCGAGCCCCAGGCGGTGCCTCAAACACTGTTTGGTTTGAGGACCATCCACACACACGTCCCCTGTCGCTCCTTTCCTCCTCGTCCCACAAGTCTGCCCCCAAAATCAGGGATGTGCTTGCCATGCAGACATCATGGAAACACCCCTGGCCTTGGACACAGCACATCCTCACCCACAAAACCTCTGGGATCCCACCACGGCATCCCAAGTTTACATTTCTGCATGTTTTGTTACTTCTGTCTGGCACTGAATGCCAAGTGTGCTCCCAAAATACAGCAACCTAATCAGCCAGGCCCCAGTCCCAGTGGACTCCACAGAATCATGGAATCTCACACTGGTTTGGGTTGGAAGGGACCTCAAAGACCATCTTGTTCCAACCCCCAACTCGTGGCATCACTGCCCTTTCTCCTTTGGATGTGCCTCTTTTCCTACACCCAGTAAAAACCCCTTCCAGTGCCTGAGTGCATCATGTCCTTGTGTCAGTTCTGCCTCCGAGGATCTCAGTCAGGGCATCACCAAACCCCAGATTTACACAGGAGCGTAAAAGACACTGCACTGAACAGAAGGAAAAAAACCCTCCAACTTGGCCTTTAAAGTGCAAAATAACATTTGTTTTCATTTGTTGGGAGAACCTGTTCTCCTCTATCAGCAGCCTGTGAAAAGTGATGCTGACACACACCTGGAACAGCTCCCAGAGCTCAGAGTCAGGCTCTGGAATTCAGGTAACTGATGGAGCACTAAAAGCTGACTGAACAGATATTTTTGCCGTGTAAAAAACTTCCAGCGGCAGTTGGAATTTTTTTTTTTTTTTTTAAATTTAAATGATGCCTGACAAGTTCAATAGCAGTGATTTTTTTTTTTTTTTTTTTTCCTCTTGGAAAAATCCAGAGAAGCACCTTTGCTAAAAGATGCTGCTTTCAGGCCCAGCTTTGTCAGGCAGCACAGCCACGTCCCTGCAGACCATCCCGCAGCTCACAGGATCATCCCTCGGGATACAGGGCAGTCCTGGACACCCCACTGAGCCCTCAACCGAGGAACTGAAAGGGCAGCAATCCCCAGGGGAACCTGCAGTAAATATATGGCTTTATATTCGCAGGGGTTCCGTGTTTTCCAGCTGCTCCAGTTCCGAATTACAAGCCATGTTTTCGAGCCACAATCACGGCCAGAATAGAAAAATCAAATCAGTCACCACTCAACTGTAAATTCCTGTGTCGTATCCCTCGAAATAAGGCTAATTTTTTTCATGACCAACATCACCCTTTAATAAAAATTAGAATCTTCAGGCAAATTTTTCAACCTTAAAAGCTGACAAGCAAGAAAAGCAAGGAAGGAACGACTGGCACTACTCAGACATGAGGGGGTTTGGGCTTCCTTTCTGTATGTTTATCTTTTCTTACAACACCATCAAAGCCAAAAAGGATAAAACCCTTCAAAGAACTACTTGCAGGTTACCTTGAGAGACGGGAGCCAACAAACTTTTGGGAGTTTACTTCCAAGGTGTTGCTTCCAACAGCAGGGCTGTTCCTTAGCTCAGTGTGAAGGAAATGCTCCATTTACTTTAGGATTTACACCACATTTTATATGGCCCATTTTGTCTGTCTGCACAACGTGAGCACAGCAAGACACGCTGGAATTGTTCTTTGAAATAAGAAAACTGGATCGTAAAGCCACAAAAAGTTGGACACGTTTCAAGGGCTGATCCAGCACCTGCCGGGAGAGTTTAAGGTACGTTTTAAAATACTGTCAGTTGAAAGGAGAGACCTCAGCTCAGGGTCCTCAAGGAAGCCTCAGAGGCCTATCTTAGGGTATGGGCTGGAAGGGACTTTAAAGCTCATCCCATTCACCCCCTGCCACGGGCAGGGACACCTCCCACCAGCCCAGGCTGCTCCAAGCCCTGTCCAACCTGGCCTGGGACACTGCCAGGGATCCAGGGGCAGCCACAGCTTCTCTGGGCAATCTTCCACCCTCCCAGCCAAGAATTCCTTCCCAATATCCCATCTCTCCCTGCCCTCTGGCAGTGGGGAGCCATTCCCTGTGTCCTGTCCCTCCATCCCTTGTCCCCAGTCCCTCTCCAGCTCTCCTGGAGCTCCTTTAGGCCCTGCCAGGGGCTCTCAGGTCTCCCTGGAGCCTTCCCTTCTCCACCCCCAGCTCTCCCAGCCTGGCTCCAGAGCAGAGGGATCCAGCCCTGGAGCATCTCCAGGGCCTCCTCTGGACTCACTCCAGCAGCTCCACAACCTTCCTGTGCTGGGACCCAGAGCTGGAGGCAGCTCTGCAGGTGGGAATCCCCCCACCCTGCTGATCACACCCCTTCCCATGCAGGATATGGGGCTTTGGGAATTTCTGGGCTGCTGGGGCACCTTGAGCTTCTCATCCACCAACACCCCCAAGCACAGACAGAACATTCCTCCCTGCAACACGTTCCTCTTTTGGGGTGGGAATCAAGCACAGTAATTTACACCTGGCTTTGTCCCTTTTCAGCCTTCACTTCCCATTTTTA
This sequence comes from Empidonax traillii, assembly GCF_003031625.1. Classification (NCBI taxonomy): domain Eukaryota; kingdom Metazoa; phylum Chordata; class Aves; order Passeriformes; family Tyrannidae; genus Empidonax; species Empidonax traillii. The sequence continues at coordinate 9,260 of NW_020957320.1, read as the reverse complement.
AAACATCACAGCCCAACCTTCCGAGTGTTTTACTCACTCTTTTGAGTTTGGGGATTTTGGACTTTTCCACGCTCCCAAATATCCTCCTGTCACTCCACACTACCAGGTTCAGCCACCACCCCAGGAGCAGTCGCCTGGCACTGGAGATAAGCTGCCATGAGTCACCAGAGCTCTGCTGTGCAGGGTCTCCTCTCACCCTGCCACTTGGAATACTCCAAAATGAAAGGACAGCGAGGAATGCCAGATAAAAACAAGGAAGATGCTGAATGGAAGTGCTGACCTGGGTACATCCTGTGCCTGTGAGGGGGCTGCAGTGAGGGGGGACCAGGCTGTTCTGCCGGTGGCAGGACGGGAGGAACGAGCCTCACGTTGTGCCAGGCGGGGTTCAGGTTGGATATTGGGGATTATTTCCTCACGGAAAGGGCTGGGCAGCGGCGGAGTCCCCATCCCTGCAGGGATTTAAAGCTGTGTAGATGTGGCACTTGGGGACACGGGTTAGTGGTGGAACTGGCAGTGCTGGAGGAACAGTTGGACTCGGCCTTAAAGAACTTTTCCAACCTAAATGATTCCGCGATTCCATGAACAAAATGATTAATAAGTTATATTATGGCAGGGAAGAAAAATGGCCTGGCAGCCAACGCCTGCAGCCACCTCCAGCCAACAGCACAGTCCCTTCCTGAAGGAAAACACAACCCCTGTTACCTCAAAGCACACTCCAAGGGGAGTGCAGGAATATTTTCCTGAAATGGAATGGGGAGATAAGATTGAGGGAGAAGGAGCAGAGGCTGCTGACACATCCAGAAGCACAGAAGCCAGTAAATATGCAAACAGGCACCATTCCTGCCAGTAGCACTGAAACCCAGCTTTGGTGCTGCTACAATACATCACATTAAATGAGAGAGATAAGCCCAGCATGGCCCTGGACAGGGCAGTTCCCTTTCACCAGCACAGCTTTACTTCTCATTCAAGGAAGTCCTGAACAGAGTTTTCCATTCAAGAAGTCTCCACTTTGACTATCCCAGTATTTGTGAACAGCTCTGGCCATTTACCTGTTTGTTAGTTGTCTAATCTGGAAGTCCTATTAAAAACCCTGCACAAAGCCATAAAGCACCCTGGCAAAGCTGCCTCCACTGCCAGTTACAAACCCTTCCCCAAACCAGCCGAGGCCTCGTTGCCCCAGAGCCACCAACAGCCAATTTCACACGAGATGTCAGAGAGAGCAGCAGATAAAGGCTGCATCGACCAGGTATCCCCGAGACTCCAGAGCAAGAGCTGAAGTTGATGTGACCTGGTGAAGGATGACAAACTCAGGAGATGATAAAGGCATTACTTGGACATCCATCTGTTTTCCTTGGAGTTTGGAGAGACCCCACAAGCAGAAATATGAAAAAAATGAAATATATACAGGGTTCCTTTTCATCTACATGAAACATAGATGCGTGAAATAAATATACCCACATTAAAACACCAGAGGCCAGGAAAGGATTGCTTGTTTTCGCTTCATTTTATCTGCCTACCACCTCTGAATCAGCAACACCAGCTCAGAGGCCAGCTCTGGGTATAGTCTGAGCCACATGTTTTGCACATTTCTAAGCTCTTCCCTGCTATGGCGAGGACTGAACTCAGCTTCAGTAACCTATTCCAGTCCATGAACCTGTTCCCTAACAGAGGAAAACCAGTCCTCCAAATGGAGACATGGAGAGGGGCTGGGAGAGAAGCACCTCGGGAAAAGGGAAGAGCCCAGCAACAGGAAAACGCAAACACCTCTGCTCAGAGCTCACCTGTAGCTCAATCCCTGCTCCTTCCAGCCCAAGCACAAGCACTGGGAGGAAAACACCAGGACCTTTCCCCCTGGTTGCCTCAGTTCCACACCCACGCTCCTTGGTTGGCTCCAGCATGCGCTCAGAATTCCCTTATCCGGATTCTGCGCCTGCGATAATTCCCATTTTCCTTGCCAGGGCTAAGAAGGAGCCTCAGAGCTATATGCTCAGGCCCTGGAATTTAAATACACGATAACACTGTAAATAAAAGGAAACAAATTCCTTAAGGAAAACCTTTCCGCGTGCCAGATCAGTTCCCAATAGTAACTGCTCTGCTTTGACAAGAGATAAATATTTACAGTCTGAAACAGAGAACACCTTGTGTTGCAGTGCTGGAACACAAACCTCAGCAGTCCCCAGGATCCTTAAGGGGGGGTTTTGATATTTGAAAAAGAGAGTTAAACCCCCGAGCTGAGCGCTCAGAAGCTCGCACGGATTATTGTGCTCGTTCACCCCACCACAACAAAAACCTCGAGGTACTCACACAGAGAAATTGTCAAACACACTGAATCCAGAACAGATTTGCACGAAAGGAGACCTCATCCCCCAGGGAATGCAGACACTTTACAGCAAAAGTCGAAATTATTGCCAAGAATACGCTGCCTTTTTTTTTTTAATTTATTTAAATACAGTCTAACTTGCTCCTCTTAGATGTTCCTCTAGTGAATGCAGACGCTGAAGATTTCTCTTACTGGAGCAAAAAGGCAGCAAGGAGGCTCAGATGTTCGTGTCAAACTCCTAGGATTGGGGGATTCCACACCGGGAATACCCTGGGAAGAGGAAAGGGAAAGCCCAGGCTCTAACTGTTGGTTATCTCTCAGCTCCCAGCTGCCTCCAACCTCCCGGCTGGATCAGCTCCTTCCAGCTAAGGAAAGAATGTGGGGAATGTCATTCATAATGGCACTTGGGAAGCCTGAGGAATGGCAAGTGTACAATAACTGGATATCCTCGTCCCGAAGAGGGTGATAACCTCGTGCGAGGAGATGTCCTCACTTCCAGCAGTGGCTGCTCAGCTTGCTCGGCTCTGGGGCCATTTTAAGTGAGGTGAGCACCTCATTAAACAGGAGTGGGGCTTTTTGTGCTGTCTGTGCAGTCCAAACTCCCATTTCTAACACAAGGACAGCCTGGCTTAGCTGTTCCGCTCCGGGATTCCATATCTGACGTGTAATATTCCTCACCCAACTGCTATTTGGGCTTTTATGGCTCGTTCCCTTTGAAGTGGGGCGGCCTGACGGAAGAGTTCAATGTCTATCTGCCAGCCTCAGCTTCCTTACTTCCTTCTCCTCTCACTGTTACAGGCAATCATTACCTCGTGCAGAACTCTCCTGCCTCGGCCCCGCTGCTGCTCCGCGACTCCATCCCCGCCGTCAGCCAGGCCTTCTGTTCCCCGCACAAGTCCTCCCTTTGCTCCCCTGCTTCCAGCATCCCTGCACAGCAGTTTATTTTTAGACTAGCTTTTTTTATAGCAAAGCCCAGAAGCAGCACACTTTCAGTGCCAAACGGGATTCAGTGGGATTTCTACCACTGGCAGTGGACAGGAGGACACCCGAGGTTGGTGGTCACAGAACGCCGGCGGGACTCCGTGTCCATCACCCAGAGCTGACCCAGAGCTGCGCTTGCTGCAGTGCTCTCCCAGCTCCACACACCACCTACATCAGCAGGCTCAGCCCAGTATTCCCCACGAGGGATCCATACCATTCCCATCTCCACCAAAGGAACTGTTTTTCCGTGCGCGTGCAGCTGCACACGAAGGATGAAGGATGTGATCCCCCAAACCAGCACACCCTGACCTTTACTCTCGCAGTGCCACCAACCAGACGAGAATCCCACAATCACTGAGGTGGGGAAAGACCTCCAAGACCACGGAGTCCAACCCTGGAGCACTGAGTGCCACGTCCAGCCGTTCCCCCAACACCTCCTGGGATGGGGACTCCCCTTCCAACACCTGCCCACCCTCTCAGGGCTGGATCAGGCCTGAGCCACCAACACAGCCAAGGACAAGAGCCCAGACAGATATCCCAAGTGAGGCTCCCACCCAGCTGTGTCACCGGCTCACTGGGGCCAGGGGCGGCTTTCCAATTCTAAATTCTAACACTTGCCTGTTTTTTGTGGCGGTTGGCTGCTTCCAGTGCAGTTACAGAATAACAGAAGCACAGAATCAGATCCACCAGGTACCACCACCACCACCTTTGCCTGTTCACAAAGCACAACCTCGTGCAGGAAACAGCAGCAAAAGATACCGAGATACAGCTACAGAGGTGAAGAGACTCAGGGTAATCTGAGTAATCACACAGTAAAAGTCTTTCCTGTTTTCAGCCATTCCTCATGAACAACATTTCAATGCCAGGGCCATCTTCTCCAGGGCACAGAGCACCAAAAACACTTAGCCCTGAAATCACATCAATAGAAGCCTTTTTGTCCTCTGCTCCAGAAGCTCCCAGCTCTCCTGCAGGTTTGATAAATTATAAAAACTCTTGATTCCCTTTCCCTGAAACAAGTGTTTGCAAAGCTCCAGGCAGGAAGTGCTCTTCCCTATTGGAAATGTGTGATTAAGCCCATCCCCGAGCGCTCCGTCCACCCGAGGCACAGGGAGCGGATGAGGCCGCAGGGATGAACAACAGGACCAGGCAAAGCCTGACAAAGACAGGCAAACACAGCCCCCAGCAAAGCATCCAACACCTACCACGTGCAATCAGCATAAACACTCGTCTCCAGTCCTCTCCCCCCTCCTTTGTTGTGCTCCCAGGTTAAAAATCCTGTGGGAAGCAGCCCTGACTCCAGTGCCTCCAACCAGCTCCTGACAGCAGGGGACAGTCATGGAAATGAGTAAGTAAAGGAGATTTTTCTCCCAACCAAAGCACCGCTATTAAATTCAGCCAGAAAATCAGTGCTGGGTGGGAGAAATGCACAACATGATCCTGATGGAGAGTAATTTTATTTGGGAGGTTCATGTACCTCGAGCAGTGAGGAAGAACTGAAAAGGAAAGGCAGACCATGGTACCCATGTCCTGCCCACCTCCTTGGGAAGGAGGCACCTCAGTGAGTTCCTGCCCTCTCCAGCTTTGGGAAGAGGCGCCAGCCTTCATCCCCTCTGCAAGAAACATGACTCCATAGCTTCCGAGACATTCCAGGATGTATCTGTGCTCCCCTTTTCCCCAGATGGCCCAAGGGAACAAGCCAGACTTCCCAGGAGGACTGACTGGAAGAGGTCGAGCCCCATGCCAGAGTCCTGCAACTTTGTTCACTGTGAGACTCTGAGGTCCCCTCCTGACTCACCCACAGCACCAGGGACAGCAATTTCATTTCAATTCAATCTCTGCTGGCTGGAGAACCGACTCCTTTCCTGGGATGAAATGAGTTCCACATCTGCAGTGCTGCAAAATATAATCCTGCCTGCAGGAAAGCTCAGTTTTACCTACAAGTTCTCCTTCCAGGAGCCCTCCTGCCTCACAGTTTGAGCCACAGCTCTTCCTCTTCCAGTGGTCCATGGGAATTCAGTAATCTTTACATCCCTGGTGGTTTGCAGTCGGAGTTCAAAGGAGAGCATCCCATTGTCCATCCCATCTCCTTCCAAGTCAGCCAGTGTCCACAAACACCTGCTGTGTTCCAGGGTGGAGACTCCTCCCTGTCCTGAGCTCCCAAGGCTAAAACTCCCAGACTGCTCCAGTTCTCGGAATCCTCATCGTTTCAAAGGTGTGAATAATGCAATTTTTCTTCACTTTTGTGCAGGTTGTTTGAGCAGAAGAGCAAATCCCCCCACTCTGTGAACTGCAGCAAGGCAGGGTTGGTTTGCTCTCTGTCTTTAGGGTTTTAACAAAAGCAAGAGTCAGGTAAGTGCAGTTCCCATGGGGAAAAATGTAACCTTCCTAACACTCTGAGCAGCCCCCCTTTGTGAATACTTGGGAAGGGCACACAGCAGGATTAACTCCCTGTATCAGGCTCCCAACGCGGGTCTTTTTCTTGGAACGACGCGAAAGTTTTGTCAACACAACCCCAGAATTAACTTGAACATTATTTCACCGAGCAAATGCAACATAAGCTGTTGGAGCACATTAGGAAAATCCAGCCAGCAGAAGGATGGGAACTGACTGGTGACAGGCCCGTTATGAATAGCAGCTATTTCTCAAGTTAAAGCAAATTCTATCAGCAAACCAACACCACCACGTGCCTGTGACAAATGAAACCCCATTTTGCAGAGAGCGACTCACAGTGTACTAATGTTCACAGAAATTAGCTGTAATTAAGTCTCACTGACAGACACCTCATTAAAGGGCCCGTTCTCCCGAAAAATTAATAAAGTGAATTATTTCCTGCTTGTGAAATATCGGAATTGTTCGCTGCTCATGAAAGATACATGAAATTCAGTTCAACTGGATGTCAGTGCTCCCCAGGATGAAAGAGTGACACGCTTAAAAAGACATTTAAAACAACACATTGCTCTGCTGCCAGCACCCAGGAAGAGATGCTCAGCCCCTACACATGATTTCATCCTATGGTGGCAAAAATAAACCCCTTAAAATACAATTCTTCATCCGGCAACTATATCTATGTATATAAATAACTGGCTTGTTATTAAATACACACTAAGTACCCCCTCCACAAAACAAACAAACATGTAACAAACAAAAAAAACAAAACAAAACAAACAAACAAATGAAAAACTGAATTAAGAGAACATAATCTTGACCAAACTAGAAAAAAAAAAGAGGTTTCTAATTAGCTTGCTCCAAGCAAGATCCAGCTTTCAAATTGCCACTTTTGGGGGTTGAAATGCTGCTCATGTGAGGGACAAAGGGTCAGGCGGTGCTGAGGGCACGGGGCTGAGGGTGCCCCTGCACTAGGAGAGCAGATTGGGAGCAGATTTTGATCAAACTTTTCTGAAGTAACACCTAACAGGAAAATGAACCAAGAAAACCAAAGCTGATCAAGAGGCGCCCAGGAATGAAGGCCACGAAGAGAAGGCCTGAATTTTTAGGGAGCTGCAATTCCTTGCAAAGGGGAAACCACCCAAGCTTTCCAAGAGGTTTTACAGCCTTTTCCTAATTGTTCCCTTTTTCAACATCATTATGCAATCTCCTTGTGCTATCCTGCTTCTCTACCCCCCCCCTTTTTTTTTTTTTCACCCATTTCCCCTCCCCAATTTCTCCTGGATGCTGTGAGGCAGCTCCTTTAAGGCAGCCAGAAATCCAGTGCAGATTTTTCTCTCCTCCTCCTCCTCCTCCTCCTCCTCCTCTTCTCGGTTTAAACTGCCCAAATCTTTCCGGTGAAGAAGCGTTGCCCAAAATCTGCTCGCTGTTCAAGCAGCCCTGGCAATGACAGGCAGCACTTCATGAATCATCTGTTATATATTGCCTTATCAACACAGTCCACTGCAGGAGAAAGTAAACCTGGCCCACTTTGGCTTTGTGCAGAACACAATCAAAATGCAAGTGGCATCAATTACTGGAGCGCTCTGAGGAGCTCCCTCCTCCAAGGACTCAAATATATATATATATATATAATATTTATAGGTATGGATGAGACAACCTAAACTGAACCACAAGGCTGAGATTCCTCCACCACACATAGTTTTTAGTTTAATTTTTCAGAAGACTATTCACCCCTTTCGCTATTTTGCAACACTGCCACATCTCTAATTATTAAAGCTTTAGTGTTTCTGCTGTTCCTCAGCTCAAACTGAGAAGCAAACACACACATTTGCACGATTTTTTTACCCCCAAGCCCTCTGAGCTCAGCAAGTGAGGAGAACCAGGTTCCTTCATCCTGCTCTGGAGCACTGGTGTGCCTGGATCTGGGGATCCTGGGAGCAGAGGGCAACGGGAGAGAGAAGCCACCCGGGGGGATGTGGGCTCCAAAGTCGAAAGCAATTGTGAATTCAGTGACAAGACACATCCTGTCACCTTCTCTGCCCACTAAAACATGTTCTTACAAAAGCACAAACTCCAAGGCCTCTGCAGGACTGATAAAATGTAAACCCTTGTACGCCAGGTAGCAGGATGACCATGGAAAAGCTACGGGATAACTGGAAACCGGTGGAACAATGAAGTGGGAGATGGCACCACAAATGAAACCAGCAAGAACACTTGGCAAATATTTAATGAATGTCATTACCAGTGGCCAAATAAAATGTTCAATTAATATTTCCTTGTGGTTTGGGGCAGGCTTTGCTGTTTGGAACAGGCCAGCAACAGATGCCACTCAGCAAATCCATGCCTCTGGTAACAACACTGTGTATGCTCACCCCTGGATGCAGGAGGAGTGAAAATACAGTCCCAGGGGCTTGGGGGCTTATTTTGTACATAGATAAATATAGATATAGATATATATACACACACAGATATAAAGATTTACACACAATGCCGAGGAGTATTTCTTTCCAGTAAATACAAATATCCACAACACCAAGGAGTGTGACACAATCACTTCTTCAGCTGTAAAGGACACCAAAGAACCACTCTAACCCCGAGATTCAGCTGGCACAGCAGGGCAGCGAGCACTCAGGGCCCAAAGGGAGCATCACTTCAGCACACAGAGCACTTCACCACACAGACCAAGGCTGGGCTGGGCAAAACATGAGGACAACCAGTCCCACTGAACTTCCAAAGGCAGGCATGGCACTGGAACACTGGGAGAGGAAGGAAAACTGGTCTAAAATATTTGATTGTATCACATATTATGTGTTTGGGGGCGAGTTTTTGTCTCAACCCTTGGTCTGAGCATGTTCCTGTGCAGAAAATCTGCAGCTTCCCCCAATTTCAAAGCTGCAAATGAACCTTGGGGGCAAATTTCAGGATCACAGATACACCTTAGGCTGGCCTTGAAAGGCCTGTTGCACAGAAAGCACAAACCATTTCCAAGAGGGATTAAGAGGGCAAGCTAACCTGAACTCCTGGGCAGTTTTAACCTTTATTTTTAACAAGTCCAACTCCTCACCCCTGCAGCCCAACACGAGACTGAAGGGTGAAGACTCACCTCCGCCCTTCCAGCAGCTATGAGTGGGCAGCTCCTGGGCTTCCACTCGAGGAAATCCTTCCCTGGGAGGGTGGGCAGGCCCTGGCACAGGGTGCCCAGAGAAGCTGTGGCTGCCCCTGGATCCCTGGGAGTGTCCAAGGCCAGGTTGGAGCAGCCTGGGCTGGTGGAAGGTGTCCCTAGCCATGGCAGGGGTTTGGAACGAGATGAGCTTTAAGGTCCCTTCCAACCCAAACTATTCCATGATTCTGTGGCAGAAGGAGAAGAGAAAAACAAGCACAAGGGCTGGAATTCCCACGAGCTCAAGCTGCTGCTTTTGAGGAGAGGGTGAACCATAGGGCCACTGCTCGTGGTGAAAGCACAACAACCTGCCAGGTTGGACAAACTTCCATCCAAAACCATCCCTAAACCAGCTCAGGTCCTGCAAACCTTGCCCAATCCAGATGCTCCAAGGGTTCAGGAGGCAAGCCT
>NW_020957319.1:46005-47020 GCF_003031625.1 Empidonax traillii | reverse complement strand
ACTTCCAGACACTTCGAGTACGAAGCCAGTTTGATCCCACTCATCCCCAGTGTGGTTGCTGTCCCTGTCACACACTCCCAGTAGAATTGCAGTCACTCCCAGTGTGATCCCAGTATGAGCCCAGCAGGGGCCCAGCTGCTGCCAGTATGATCCTAGTTGTGCCCAGCATAGTTCCAGTTGCTCCCAGTGGTATCCTACTAGCTCCCAGTTGCCCCTAGCATAGAACCAGCTGCTCCCAGTATGATCCTAGTCTGATTCCAGTATGATCCCAGTAGGATGGCAGTCGCCCCAAGTATGATCCCAGTAAATCCAGACATGTCCAGTACGAAGCCAGTTTGATCCCAGTCATCCCCAGTATGGCTGCAGTCCCTCCCACAGACTCCCAGTAATATTGCAGTCACTCCCAGTATGATCCCAGTTTGACCCCAGTAGGGGCCCAGGTGCTCCCAGTATGATCCCAGTTGCCCCAGTCCTGGTCCCGCTGGGTCCAGTCCAGCTCTGGGTGTATCCCGGTGTCCCCCCTGTCCCCCCACCCCGCTGTCACCCCCTTTTCTCTCCCCACAGAGCTCCTGAGCCGGCGGCGGCCGCAGCCCCTTCCCAGGGCCTTGGGCACAGCTTGGACCCCCCCGTGTCCATGAGGATTTTGGGGGGTCGTGTGTCGCCCCTCCCCTGCTGTCACTCTGCCTCCACCTGGCTGCTCCCAGTGATCCCAGCAAAGCTTCCCAGTTCTCCCCAGTCCTGGTTATTGGGGGGCACTGGGGGGTTTGGAGGATCCCAAGGGGTGGAGCCGAGTTTGGGGGGGCAGAACTGGCCCCGGGATGGATCGGGAATGGGGACCCCCCTGTGTTCCCCCCGTGTCACCCGCTCTGGGGGGGCTTTGGTAGGGCACCGGCCCCTCAAGAGGCACTCAGCTCACCCCAAAAGGTGCTGGGACACCCCCAAAACTTTCTCACAGCCCCTCAAGGACCCTCAAACACACTCAGAGCCCACCCAGGACCCCACCCAGCCCCTTTTC
>NW_020957319.1:38111-39407 GCF_003031625.1 Empidonax traillii | reverse complement strand
CCGGGAGTTGTAGTTGCAGCCGCTCAAAGCTCCGAACTCCCCCAGACTCAATTCCCCACGGGCGTTCCTGGGGCAGAACGGGGCAGAACCGGGGCGGGGACGGGACGGGCATTGGGTGGAAATCATTATAAAAACTGTAACCCCTGCGTTGGAAGGGACGGGTGTGGGTTTGTGTTCCTGGAGCCTCCTGAATCTCTGCTGCTTCTCTGCCCTCCTGTGTAGTTGGGTCTGGAGTCTTTTTCCCTCTGCAGCCTTTTAGGCAGCAACGTTTATGGGGTTTATGAGGACATGGCCTTTTTGAGGAGAGCCTCTTAGGAGGTGTATGGGCTTTCTGAGGACAGCACCTTTATGACCTGCATGGGCTTTATGCAGAGAGATCTTTTATGATGAGAGCTCTATCATGAGGTATACGGGGTGTATGAGGACAGAGCTTTTATAACATTTATAGTGTTTATGAGGACAAAGCCTTTATGAGGTTTATGGCATTTATGAGAACATCTCTTTTATGATGACAGCCCCATTAGGAGGTTTATGGGCCTTATCACGACAGGGGCTTTATGAGGCCTGCAGCATTCTGAGGTTGTGTGAGGGTTATGAGGACAGTGCCTTTATGAGGCTGCCCCATTATGGGATGGATGGGTTCTATGAGCACAGAGACCTTCTGAGGCTGCCCTGTTGTGAGGTGGATGGGGTTTATAAGGAGAGACACTTTAGGACGGCCCTTTTATGAGGTTTATGGGCTTATGAAGAGAGCAGCATTATGACAGGTAAGGGTGTTATGAAGACAGAGCTTTCATGATGAGAGCTCTTTTATGAGGTTTTTGGGCTCTCTGAGGCCTGCACCATTATGAGGTTTTTATGAGGCCTGCACTTTTATGAGTTGGGTGGGGTTTATGAGGGCAGAGCTTTTATGACGTTTATGGTGTTTGTAGGACATGGCCTTTATCATGGGAGCCCCTGATGAGGTTTATGGGCTTTATGGAACCTGCACCATTATGAGGTTTATGGGTGTGATGGTTCAGATCTGGCTCCCTGCCAAATGCCCAAACTCACAGTAGCAACCCCCTTCCCCCTCCTTTCTTCCCTTAGGGCAAAGGAAAAAAAAAATATAAAAACTTGAAGAACCCAAAATCAAGCTAATTATATAAAAATATATTTATGTATATTACAGTTATAAAAAATTAAGATGCTATGTACACAGCGCAGAGAATCCAAACACCCCCTGAAGGGAAAGGGGAAAAGGGGACAAAAGGAGACAAAAAGGGACACCAAACAGATATACACAATCAAACTCAA
>NW_020957319.1:29783-32174 GCF_003031625.1 Empidonax traillii | reverse complement strand
GAAAAGGCCATTTCTTTCTTGGAAAGACAGGTTTTATTGGAATTCCTCTAGATGTTGTAGGGAGGAGTAGATCCATGGAAGGAAGGACTGGGAAGGAGAGCAGGCCCTGACATTTTGTTCCCGACAGAGGAGGCGTACCATGGCTTGGCCTTTTCCAGCTCGTGAATCTGGCTGATGGCATCAAGCAAGTAAGGGATGTTTAAGACACACAGAGTCTCTTTCCAAGACAATTCCACAGCGTCATCCCTGTTCATGAGGTTTGTCTTGCTGTGTGCTGTCTTTGCCTGGTGATGAGCTGGTGCTAAACACAATCCCCTTCCTTCAAACCCATCATCACGTCCAGTCATCAGGAGCAAACTCAGTATTCTTCCCTGGGAAACAGAGGTAGACAAAAGCATTAGCTCTCCACTAGAAACACTGGAATCCCTTTCAGAGAATGGTTTCTAGGGGACCATAAGCCAAGAAATCATTCGATTTGGAATAAATGTTAAAAATTTTTGCAGCTCTGACTGTTCATCACCTGTGATATTCATCTCACTACTGCATAAGCCAACCTCCCATTGTACCCGAGGACAACATGCATTTCCACACCAAAAACAGTTGATAGAGGGAAGGTCAATACAGGGTAGGATGTATCTTAACAAAAGGAAATTTACTGGGAATGGACGCAAAGAACCTGCAGCTAAGAACCAGGGACTAGATTTTCATAGGACTCAAAACCTGAACTCGACTTTGGAAAAAGTGTCCAACTCCTAGAAACCCTGAGCAAAGAATTAAGAGCACTCCAGAGTTGGGCAACAGGTGAGGGATGACCTGGGGCTGTACATGTCCGACATCTGCCTTTTGCTTCACTCTAATGCCAATTGATAACAGCAGTATACCTGAAATTTCAAACCTAACACTGGGAGAGGTTCTTCTCTAAATGAAAAAAAGAATTCACAAGTCCATCAGCTGCTCTAAGAAATGAACTTTTCCTAATTATTATTTATTCATTTCATGTGGGTTTATCCCAGAGAAATAATGCTGAGGAAAAAGGAAGAAAAACCCAGAGGGAATTTGATGTCCTGATGGAAAAAACGTGAGTTTAGGACTTCTTTTTCTCCTCAGGGCTATTCTTCCTTGTTCCAGACGGCAGGAATAGGAGCCCTGAGAGGTGAGCCTGCATCCCTCTGGTGCCCAGGGGATGTGTGATTGCCTGGGCTCTGTGCTCTGCCCCTTGTGGGGCTGCAGAGCTGGGGGCAATGGCCATGGGCACGGCCGGGCTGTCTGCGTGGGGCTCCACGGGCTGTGCCGTGAGGGAGGCCAAGGCAGGCCAGGGGGTCCCCTTGCCGGGGGTAAGGCCCTGGCCATGGCAACGGCGGGGTGTTGCCGTGTTCCACGGCCCGGGACATCACACAGGACAAGCCGTGGAACGGTGCTCCAGGGGCTCCAGGCACACCAGGCTGCAGCGCTGACACTGCAGAGCAGCTCGAGGCAGCGCTGAGTGGGGCAGGGGGAGCAAGGCTGGGCTGCCCACAAGCAGCTGGGGCCACTCTGGGCAGCTTCTGGGGCTGCAGGGAGGGCACAGGGGCTGCCCCAGCACCTGGGCCACATCCACTCCCACCCATTCCCATCTCCCTGCGGCTCCTGCCCCTGCTACCCCAGGCACCAATTTCCCCACACAGTGCTGCTGAGCCCCTTCTCTCCCTCCTCCTCCTCCAGGCCATGGCTTGGAGCTTCACTCACCTCCTGGTGCTGCTGAGCATTGTCCTGTGTGTGGGGAGAGTGGGTGATGGAAGAGAAGAGGCCACTCAAGAGCTCCTGCACCAGCATGAGGAGCAGCAGAGGCAGCAGATGGCTTGGCTGCTGGCAGAGACGGAGCAGAGAAGCCAGGTGTTGAAGGAGAGGGAGGAGAAGATGGAACTGATGTTTCAGATGAAGCAGAAGAATCAGATGCTGGAGGATATGAAGAGGAATGGCCAGATGCTGGTGGAGATGGAGCAGAAGAGTCAGATGATGAAGGAGAGAGAGCAGAGGATGCAACAGCTATTTAAGATGAGGCAGAGAAGCCAGATGCTGGAGGAGATGGAGCAGAGGAGACAGGAACCACCCACAGGTTCCCAAGAGAGCGTGCTCCCCTCTGCCTGCCAGCACTGCTGCTTCTGGCTCCCTGCTGAAATCCTCCTGCTGCTCTTGGCCTTCTGCTGGCTGTCCAGGCGCAGGAGCTCTGCCTACAACCACTCCCACACCAGCAAACCTGGGGCAGAGCTGAGGAGCAGAAGCAGGAGGAGGTGGCAGACGACGCCTGGCAGCACAGACTGCAGGGCCCAGCTGTGTCCCATCAGGGCTTCCCGTCAGCATCTGGCCTGGACGCACATGCAGTCCCTGGGGAAGGGCGACACCAGGAGGGTG